>NW_028136304.1:600000-884247 GCF_964662115.1 Mustela nivalis | reverse complement strand
CCGTCCCTTCACCCCGAAATCTAAGTCTGGCTCTTGTTCTCAGAATTTTTTCCTCACACTACTGGCCCACAAGCCTTCCAGTTTGGGAATTTTGGAGTCACTATGTGGCACTGTGTCTTCCCTCCAGAAGAAAAACTTTGCCCTCTGGGGCTACCCAGTAACCACAAATGAGTACCATCCTGCACAAAACTCGACTGCACCCAAATGATGCAGTCTAGCCTGGGCACTAATTCCCTGTCTGCCACAGCCTGAGCCTGCACCTCCCAACCCACACTCAACAGCTGGCTGAACACTGAGCACATCAGACACACCATGGCCTTAGGGCTTCATCTCTTCCCAACCTCAGTTTTCAGGCTTCAGAACCTAGACCTTAAATCCAATCACAGTCCAGGAGTGAAAGTGTTGCAGAAATTAGAACTCCATCTTCCCCATTGCCAGAAAACTTGTGGTTCCCATACTGTGCAACGTTCAGTGTAGGAGAAACCAGCATGGTACATTAGGCCACGCCCTGACTTGAGGGGCTCCTTGGGCACAAAAACACATTGTGAAACTCAGTGTGAGACCTATCCTCAAGGAAGGCCTCTCAGTGTCTGGACCAAGAGCCCACATAAGGGGCTTGCCATGTTCTTTGGTCCCAATGTTAACCAGAGGTCTGGTTGTCCTGTTGCCCCCACCCATGACTCTTCTCTGGAATCCCTCTTTTGGTGGTCCACCTGAGGTAAAAAAAAAAAAAAAAAATAAAATAAAAATAAACAAACAAACAAAAAAAAACATAAAGGCCTTCTCCCTTCCCACAGAATGACCCCAAACTCTTGGGATCGGGTCAAATCCCCAGAAAGGGAGCCTCATCGATGGCCCATGAGGACACCCCGACATTCCATGGCAATCGGTGACACATTTCCAGAAAAAAAAAAATAAAAGAATGAGCAAGCACCTCACATTCGCCCTTTGTTCATATCCCGAAGAGGTTTCCTCACGGTCTATAGATCGGGCCGGCCATACCTACATCCCACAACCTAAGTGGAGTTTGTGTTTTCAGACTTTTGTCCAAATACCCCTGGACCACACACGCTCCACACTTGGGTCCCTGGAGCCACACCTCAGGACTGTGCTTCCCTTTCAAGGGAATTCTTCCCATTCCATTGGCCACAACCTTGCAAATTAGGAAAAACCTCCAAAGTCACCGAGGCCATCCCAATAGTGTAGGCCACCCATGACAAACAGGGGTGATCTCAAACCAGCTGAGCAACTACCTCCACTCAGACAACAGATGTCCCCAGAGAAGAATATTGAACCAGACAGGCCCCTAGGCCCTAATCAGATCCATTGCTTTGGTTTCCAGGCATCTCTCCTCAGAGGCCTCGTTTCCAATACCAGCATATGGTGGATTCCTGAGGCACCAAGAAGAACAAATCTCGTCTCCCCATGGAAACTTGCTCATTGGAGCTTTGTCATAACCTCTGGTTAGGAGAATCCTTCAGGGCCCTGGTGCCACTGCCCCATACCAAGGTCTCCATGGACTCAAACCAACATTAAGAATATCCTCAGAAAGTCCATTTCAACTCAGCCCCCTCTGTTGCTACCCCAAGCCAGCAGATCAAACGTTTCTTGTTGCTAGGAGACAATTGGAATGTGAGGCTGGCTGCCCAGGCATCCATACTTAGAACCCTGTTCTGGAAAAATACCTTATAAGACGTCCTGGAGCCATCCAACAAATCTTAATTGTCCCACAGAAGGAATCCTTACGGTTTGGAGCATCTCACAACTCCAATAGTGGGAAAACACCCATGGCCTCATAATGCCCCCCCTTCTTGAAGGGGCCAACATGGACAGAAACTCAAACCTGTGCCAAAGTCTGAACCTCGACCTGACTTCAGACGCATGAGATCTCAATTCAACTCTGCAGAGCGTGCCTGCCATGTCCTTGCCCCGAAACCTAAGCCTAGCTTGTGTTCTCAGACTTCCGTCCTCACTCTCCTGGCCCACAAGCCCTCCAGTTTGGGAATTCCGAAGCCACAATGCAGCACTCTGCCTGCCCTCCAGAAGAAAATCTTTGCCCTATGCTGCTAATAAGAAACGCCAAATGATTTTCTAATGCATGCCACTCGATTGTAAAGCAATTATACAGCCCACCCTGTATACTAATGCCCTGTCTGGCACAGCCTGAGACAAGACATCCCAAACGACACCCAGACAGCTGGCCCCAACCTGGACACATAGGACCCGCTATGGCTGTAGGTCGTCATCTCTTCCCAACCTCGGTTTTCAGGCTTCAGAACCTAGACCTTATCTCCAATCACTGCCCAGGGGTGAACGTGATGCAGAAATTAGAATTCCTCCTTCCCCATGGCCAGAAACCTTGTGGTTGGCATGTTGTCCAACGTTCAATGTGGGAAAACCTGCATTGTCCGAAAGGCCACGCCAGTGCTTGAGGGCCGCCTAGGGCACAGACATGCATTGTGACCTGCAGCGTGAGTCCCGTATTAAAGTAACGCCTCTCAGTGGCTGGACCAAGATCCTGCATATGGGGCTTGTCATATCCATAGGCCTCCAGGCTTAACCAGAGGGCGAGTATTCCAGTTGTCAGTACCCACTGCTATGCTCTACAATCCCTCTACTGGGGGGACACATGAAGCAGAAAACAGGACACTTCCCTTCCCACAGAATGACCCCAAACTCTTGGGGGCTGGACAAACTACCAGAGAGGGAGACTTCTACGACCCATGAGGCAACTCCTACATTAAACGGCCATTGTGGACAAAACATCCAGAGACAAAAGCCTGAGCGACTGCCTCCCTCTCACCCTTCTTTCATATCCAGAGGAGCTCCCCTCATGGACTGTAGATCAGGCCTGCCGTAACCTCGGCCCCAAACCTGAGCTGAGTTAGGGTTTTTGGATGTCTGTCTGCACAGCCATGGCTCACACAGCCTCCAGGCTGGGGTCTCTGGAACCACACCACAGAACTGTGCCTGCTCTCTCCTAAGAAACTGCCCATTCCATTGGCCACAACTCTACAAAATAGTAGAAACCTCAAGGTCTCCAAGGACATCCCACTACCGCAAGCGCACTGGACAAATAGGGGCATTATGACACAAGCTGAACAACTACTACCTCCATGCAGACACACAGACAGATATCCGCAGAGACAGAAGATTGAACCAGACAGGCCCCTAGGCCCTATTATGAACTCTTGCTTTGGTGTCCAGGTATCACTCCTCAGAGGCCTGGGTTCGAAGACCAGCATACGGGGCTTTCCTGAGGCAACAGACAGAAGACCTCTCATCTCCACATGGGAAGCTTCCTTGTTGGAGTTGTGTCAAGCCCTTCGGGTTGGAGAATCCTGCAGAGTCCCTTAGCTACTGCCACATTCCAAGGTCTCCATGGCCACCAACCCACATTATGACTCATCCTCAGGAGAGTCCATTTAAACTCAGCCTTCTGGGTAGCTCACCCAAGAGCCCGCAGATTGAGCGTGCCTTGTCTCGACCAGGCAATGGGAAGGTGAGTTGGCGTTTCTCGGCATCCATGCTTAGGCCCCTGCTCTCGAGTGTTTCTGTATGGGGCATCCTGGAACCATCCAATAGTACTCGACTGTCCTGAAGAAGGAAACTTTGAAGTTTGGAGCAGCTCACAACTCCCAGCGTAGGGAAACCTCCCTGGCCTCATGACGCCCCCACCCCCTTCAGGAAGGGGCCGTCATGGACACAAACTCCAGCTTGAGGCAACATCTGATAATCGCCCTGACCTCACCTGCAGGAGATCTCGATTCAGCCTCTGCAGAGTGGGCCTGCCATGCTCTTGGCCCCAAAACTCGTGCTAGCTTGTGTTTTCAGAATTCCTTCCTCACAATCCTGGCCACACCCCTCCAGTTTGGCAATTCTGGAGACACAATGCAGCACTCTGCCTGCCCTCCAGAAGAAAAATGTTGCCCTATAGGGCTAACCAGAAACGCCAAATGAGTAACAACCTGCATGCCACTCGACCATACCCCAATTATAGTCTAGCCTGTGCACTAAAGCCCTGTCTGACACAGCCTGAGGGCAGACCTCGAGTCCAACACCCAGAAAGCTGGCCATACACAGAGCATATCACACCCACAATGGCTTTAGGCCATCATCTCTACCCAACCTCAGTTTTCACCTTCAGAACCTAGACCTTATCTCCACTCACTGCTCAGGAGTGAACGTGATGCAAGAATCAGAACTTCACCTTCGCCTTGGCAAGAAACCTAGTGGTTGGCATGTTGTCCAATGTTCATTGTAGGAGAAAGCAGCATGGACTATGAGGCACCACCTATCCCTGAGGGCCACAATTTGCACAAACACACATTGTGACCCTCAGCGTGAGCCCTATCCTCATGTAAAGCCTCTTAGTTCCTGGAACAACAGCCCACATATGGGGCTTGCCAAGCCCCTAGTCCCCCAATCTCAACCAGAGTTCGAGATTTCTAGTCACACCTACTCAGGTCTCTACTCTGGAATCCCTCTTTGGTGGGACAACTGAGGTAAAAAAAAATACATAAAGGACTCTTGCCATCCAAAGAATGATCCCAACCCCTTGGGATCAGGCCAAATCACCAGAGAAAGAATTGTCCATGGCCCTTGAGGACACCCCGACATTCCACGGCCACCATTGACACAAAATCCAGAGACAAAACCCTGAGCAAGCGCCACATACTCGCCCTTTGTTCATAGCCCGGAAAATTCTCATGGTCTGTAGATCGAGCCTTCATACATACATCGCCAAACCTAAGCTGAGTTTGTGTTTTCAGACTTCTGTCCCCACAGTCCTGGCCCACACACCATCCAAGCTGGGCCCCTGGAGCCACACCACAGGACCTTGGCTTCACTCTCCAGGGGAATTCTGCCATTTCCATTGGCCACAACCCTATAGATTAGGAGAATCCTCCAAACTCCCCCAGGCCATCCGAATTGTGTTGGCTGCCCAGGACAAACAGGGATGATCTTTCACAAGTTAGGAAGCCACCTCCACTCAGACCCAGAGACAGATATCCCCATAGAATAAGATTGAACTGGACGGGCACTTAGTCCCTAATCAGATCCATTGCTTTTGATTCCAGTCATCGCTCCTCAGAGGCCTGGTTTCCAATACCAGCATATGGGAGATTACTTAGGCACTCATCAAAACAATTCTCTTCACTACATAGGAAACATACTCTTTAGAGCTCCATCAAAACCTCCGGTTATGAACATCCCTCAAGGCCCCGGATCAAGCACCCCATTCCAAGGTCTACATGGACACAAATGCACATTATGACCCATCCTCAACTCACCCATTTCAAAACACCCGCCTCGGTTGCTCCAATAGATCCAGCAGATCGAACTTGCCTTGGCTCTATGAGACACCTGGAATGGGAGGCAGGCTGCCTACGCATCCATCCTTAGAACCCTGCTCTGGATAACTTCCTTATGAAATGTCCTGGAGCCATCCAACATGTCTCGACTGTCCCACAGAAGGAATCATTGTGGTTTGGAGCATCTCACAATTCCCATCGTGGGAAAACCTCCATGTCCTCGTGACACCCTCCCCTTCATTAAGGGGCCGTCATGGACAGAAATTCCGACCTAAGAAAACGTCTGATCCTAGCTCTGTCTTCAGGTATACGGGATCTCGAATCATCTCTGCAGAGTGTGCCTGCCGTCCCCTCACCCCGAAATCTAAGTCTGGCTTGTGTTCTCAGAATTTTTTCCTCACACTCCTGGCCCACAAGCCTTCCAGTTTGGGAATTCTGGAGCCACTATGTGGCACTGTGTCTTCCCTCCAGAAGAAAAACGTTGTCCTCTGGGGCTACCCAGTAACCACAAATGTGTACTATCCTGCACGAAACTCGACTGCACCCAATGATACAGTCTAGCCTGGGCACTAATTCCCTGTCTGCCACAGCCTGAGCCTGCACCTCCCAACCCACACTCAACAGCTGGCCGAACACTGAGCACATCAGACACACCATGGCCTTAGGGCTTCATCTCTTCCCAACCTCAGTTTTCAGGCTTCAGAACCTAGACCTTAAATCCAATCACAGTCCAGGAGTGAAAGTGTTGCAGAAATTAGAACTCCATCTTCCCCATTGCCAGAAAACTTGTGGTTCCCATACTGTGCAATGTTCAGTGTAGGAGAAACCAGCATGGTACATTAGGCCACGCCCTGACTTGAGGGGCTCCTTGGGCACAAAAACACATTGTAAAACTCAGTGTGAGACCTATCCTCAAGGAAGGCCTCTCAGTGTCTGGACCAAGAGCCCACATATAGGGCTTGCCATGTTCTTAGGTCCCAATGTTAACCAGAGTTCTGGTTGTGCAGTTGCGCCCCCCACCACTGTGCTCTGGAATCCCTCTTTTGGTGGTCCACCTGAGGTAAAAAAACAAAAAACAAAAAACAAAAAAAAGGCCTCCTCCCTTCCCACAGAATGACCCCAAACTCTTGGGATCGGTTCAAAACCCCAGAAAGGGAGCCTCATCGATGGCCCATGAGGACACCCCGACATTCCATGGCAATCGGTGACACATTTCCAGAAAAAAAAAAAAAAAGCTTGAGCATGCACATCACATTCGCCCTTTGTTCATATCCCGAAGAGGTCTCCTCACGGTCTATAGATCGGGCCGGCCATACCTACATCCCCCAACCTAAGAGGAGTTTGTGTTTTCAGACTTTTGTCCAAATAGCCCTGGACCACACACGCTCCACACTTGGGTCCCTGGAGCCACACCTCAGGACTGTGCTTCCCTTTCAAGGGAATTCTTCCCATTCCATTGGCCACAACCTTGCAAATTAGGAAAAACCTCCAAAGTCACCGAGGCCATCCCAATAGTGTAGGCTGCCCAGGACAAACAGCGGTGATCTAAAACCAGCTGAGCAACTACCTCCACTCAGACAACAGATGTCCCCAGAGAAGAATATTGAACCGGACAGGCCCCTAGGCCCTAATCAGATCCATTGCTTTGGTTTCCAGGCATCTCTCCTCAGAGGCCTCGTTTCCAATACCAGCATATGGTGGTTTCCTGAGGCACCAATAAGAACAAATCTCGTCTCCCCATGGAAACTTGCTCATTGGAGCTTTGTCATAACCTCTGGTTAGGAGAATCCTTCAGGGCCCTGGTGCCACTGCCCCATACCAAGGTCTCCATGGACTCAAACCAACATTAAGACCATCCTCAGGAAAGTCCACATCAACTCAGCCCCCTCTGTTGCTACCCCAAGCCAGCAGATCAAACGTTTCTTGTTGCTAGGAGACAATTGGAATGTGAGGCTGGCTGCCCAGGCATCCATACTTAGAACCCTGTTCTGGAAAAATACCTTATAAGACGTCCTGGAGCCATCCAACTAATCTTAATTGTCCCACAGAAGGAATCCTTACGGTTTGGAGCATCTCACAACTCCAATAGTGGGAAAACCCCCATGGCCTCATAATGCCCCCCCTTCCTGAAGGGGCCAACATGGACAGAAACTCAAACCTGAGCCAAAGTCTGAAGCTCGACCTGACTTCAGACGCATGAGATCTCAATTCAGCTCTGCAGAGTGTGCCTGCCATGTCCTTGCCCCGAAACCTAAGCCTAGCTTGTGTTCTCAGACTTCCGTCATCACTCTCCTGGCCCACAAGCCCTCCAGTTTTGGAATTCCGAAGCCACAATGCAGCACTCTGCCTGCCCTCCAGAAGAAAAACTTTGCCCTATGCTGCTAATAAGAAACGCCAAATGATTTTCTAATGCATGCCACTCGATTTTAAAGCAATTATACAGCCCACCCTGTATACTAATGCCCTGTCTGGCACAGCCTTAGACAAGACATCCCAAACGACACCCAGACAGCTGGCCCCAACCTGGACACATAGGACCCGCTATGGCTGTAGGTCGTCATCTCTTCCCAACCTCGGTTTTCAGGCTTCAGAACCTAGACCTTATCTCCAATCACTGCCCAGGGGTGAACGTGATGCAGAAATTAGAATTCCTCCTTCCCCATGGCCAGAAACCTTGTGGTTGGCATGTTGTCCAACGTTCAACGTGGGAAAACCTGCACTGTCCGAAAGGCCACGCCAGTGCTTGAGGGCTGCCTAGGGCACAGACATGCATTGTGACCTGCAGCGTGAGTCCCGTATTAAAGTAACGCCTCTCAGTGGCTGGACCAAGATCCTGCATATGGGGCTTGTCATATCCATAGGCCCCCAGGCTTAACCAGAGGGCGAGTATTCCAGTTGTCAGTACCCACTGCTATGCGCTAGAATCCCTCTACTGGGGGGACACATGAAGCACAAAACAGGACACTTCCCTTCCCACAGAATGACCCCAATACTTGGGGCCTGGACAAACTACCAGAGAGGGAGACTTCTACGACCCATGAGGCAACTCCTACATTAAACGGCCATTGTGGACAAAACATCCAGAGACAAAAGCCTGAGCGACTGCCTCCCTCTCACTCTTCTTTCATATCCAGAGGAGCTCCACTCATGGACTGTAGATCAGGCCTGCCGTAACCTCGGCCCCAAACCTGAGCTGAGTTAGGGTTTTTGGATGTCTGTCTGCACAGCCATGGCACACAGAGCCCCCAGGCTGGGGTCTCTGGAGCCACACCACAGAACTGTGCCTGCTCTCTCCTAAGAAACTGCCCATTCCATTGGCCACAACTCTACAAAATAGTAGAAACCTCAAGGTCCCCAAGGACATCCCACTACCGCAAGACGCACTGGACAAATAGGGGCATAATGACACAAGCTGAGCAAATACTACCTCCATGCAGACACACAGACAGATATCCGCAGAGACAGAAGATTGAACCAGACAGGCCCCTAGGCCCTATTATGAACTCTAGCTTTGGTGTCCAGGTATCACTCCTCAGAGGCCTGGGTTCGAAGACCAGCATACGGGGCTTTTCTGAGGCACCAGACAGAAGACCTCTCATCTTCACATGGGAAGCTTCCTTGTTGGAGTTGTGTCAAGCCCTTCGGGTTGGATAATCCTGCAGAGTCCCTTAGCTACTGCCACATTCCAAGGTCTCCATGGCCACCAACCCACATTATGACTCATCCTCAGGAGAGTCCATTTAAACTCAGCCTTCTGGGTAGCTCACCCAAGAGCCCGCAGATTGAGCGTGCCTTGTCTCGACCAGGCAATGGGAAGGTGAGTTGGCGTTTCTCGGCAACCATGCTTAGGCCCCTGCTCTCGAGTGTTTTTTGTATGGGGCATCCTGGAACCATCCAATAGTACTCGACTGTCCTGAAGAAGGAAACTTTGAAGTTTGGAGCAGCTCACAACTCCCAGCGTAGGGAAACCTCCCTGGCCCCATGACGCCCCCACCCCCTTCAGGAAGGGGCCGTCATGGACACAAACTCCAGCTTGAGGCAACATCTGATACTCGCCCTGACCTCACCTGCAGGAGATCTCGATTCAGCCTCTGCAGAGTGGGCCTGCCATGCTCTTGGCCCCAAAACTCGTGCTAGCTTGTGTTTTCAGACTTCCTTCCTCACAATCCTGGCCACACCCCTCCAGTTTGGCAATTCTGGAGACACAATGCAGCACTCTGCCTGCCCTCCAGAAGAAAAATGTTGCCCTATAGGGCTAACCAGAAACGCCAAATGAGTAACAACCTGCATGCCACTCGACCATACCCCAATTATACAGTCTAGCCTGTGCACTAAAGTCCTGTCTGACACAGCCTGAGGGCAGACCTCCAGTCCAACACCCAGACAGCTGGCCATACACAGAGCATATCACACCCACAATGGCTTTAGGCCATCATCTCTACCCAACCTCAGTTTTCACCTTCAGAACCTAGAACTTATCTCTTCTCACTGCTCAGGAGTGAACGTGATGCAAGAATCAGAACTTCTCCTTCGCCTTGGCAAGAAACCTAGTGGTTGGCATGTTGTCCAATGTTCATTGTAGGAGAAAGCAGCATGGACTATGAGGCCCCACCTATCCCTGAGGGCCACAATTTGCACAAACAAACATTGTGACCCTCAGCGTGAGCCCTATCCTCATGTAAAGCCTCTTAGTGACTGGAACAACAGCCCAAATATGGGGCTTCCCAAGCCCCTATTCCCCCAATCTCAACCAGAGTTCGAGATGTCTAGTCACCCCTACTCAGGGCTCTACTCTGGAATCCCTCTTTGGTGGGACACCTGAGGTAAAAAAAAAAAAAAAAAATACAGAAAGGACTCTTCGCATCCACAGAATGATCCCAACCCCTTGGTATCAGGCCAAATGACCAGAGAAAGAATTGTCCATGGCCCTTGAGGACACCCCGACATTCCACGGCCACCATTGACACAAAATCCAGAGACAAAACCCTGAGCAAGCGCCACATACTCGCCCTTTGTTCATAGCCCGGAAAATTCTCACGGTCTGTTGATCGAGCCTTCATACATACATCCCCAAACCTAAGCTGAGTTTGTGTTTTCAGACTTCTGTCCCCACAGTCCTGGCCCACACACCATCCAAGCTGGGGCCCCTGGAGCCACACCTCAGGACTGTGGCTTCCCTCTCCAAGGGAATTCTGCCATTTCCATTGGCCACAACCCTATAGATTAGGAGAATCCTCCAAACTCCCACAGGCCATCCGAATTGTGTTGGCTGCCCAGGACAAACAGGGATGATCTTTCACAAGTTAGGAAACCACCTCCACTCAGACCCAGAGACAGATATCCCCATAGAATAAGATTGAACTGGACGGGCACTTAGGCCCTAATCAGATCCATTGCTTTTGAAACCAGTCATCTCTCCTCAGAGGCCTGGTTTCCAATACAAGCATATGTGAGATTCCTTAGGCACTCATCAAAACAATTCTCTTCTCTACATAGGAAATATACTCTTTAGAGCTCCATCAAAACCTCCGGTTATGAACATCCCTCAAGGCCCCGGATCAAGCACCCCATTCCAAGGTCTACATGCACACAAATGCACATTATGACCCATCCTCAACTCACACATTTCAAAACACCCGCCTCGGTTGCTCCCCTAGATCCAGCAGATCGAACTTGCCTTGGCTCTATGAGACACCTGGAATGAGAGGCAGGCTGCCCAGGCATCCATCCTTAGAACCCTGCTCTGGATAACTTCCTTATGGGATGTCCTGGAGCCATTCAACATGTCTCGACTGTCCCACAGAAGGAATCATTGTGGTTCGGAGCATCTCACAATTCCCACCGTGGGAACACCTCCATGTCCTCGTGACACCCTCCCCTTCATGAATGGGCCGTCATGGACAGAAACTCCGTCCTAAGAAAACGTCTGATCCTAGCTCTGTCTTCAGGTATACGGGATCTCGAATCATCTCTGCAGAGGGTGCCTGCCGTCCCCTCACCCCGAAATCTAAGTCTGGCTTGTGTTCTCAGAATTTTTTCCTCACACTCCTGGCCCACAAGCCTTCCAGTTTGGGAATTTTGGAGTCACTATGTGGCACTGTGTCTTCCCTCCAGAAGAAAAACTTTGCCCTCTGGGGCTACCCAGTAACCACAAATGAGTACCATCCTGCACGAAACTCGACTGCACCCCAATGATACAGTCTAGCCTGGGCACTAATTCCCTGTCTGCCACAGCCTGAGCCTGCACCTCCCAACCCACACTCAACAGCTGGCCGAACACTGAGCACATCAGACACACCATGGCCTTAGGGCTTCATCTCTTCCCAACCTCAGTTTTCAGGCTTCAGAACCTAGACCTTAAATCCAATCACAGTCCAGGAGTGAAAGTGTTGCAGAAATTAGAACTCCATCTTCCCCATTGCCAGAAAACTTGTGGTTCCCATACTGTGCAACGTTCAGTGTAGGAGAAACCAGCATGGTACATTAGGCCACGCCCTGACTTGAGGGGCTCCTTGGGCACAAAAACACATTGTGAAACTCAGTGTGAGACCTATCCTCAAGGAAGGCCTCTCAGTGTCTGGACCAAGAGCCCACATAAGGGGCTTGCCATGTTCTTTGGTCCCAATGTTAACCAGAGGTCTGGTTGTCCTGTTGCCCCCACTCACGACTCTGCTCTGGAATCCCTCTTTTGGTGGTCCACCGGAGGTTAAAAAAAAAACAAAAATCAAAAAACAAAAAAATACACAACAACAACAAAAAAAAAAAACAGAAAGGCCTCCTTCCTTCCCACAGAATGACCCCAAACTCTAGGGATCGGGTCAAATCCCCAGAAAGGGAGCCTCATCGATGGCCCATGAGGACACCCTGACATTCCATGGCAATCGGTAACACATTTACAGAAAAAAAAAAAAAAAAGCATGAGCAAGCACCTCACATTCGCCCTTTGTTCATATCCCGAAGAGGTCTCCTCACGGTCTATAGATTGGGCCGGCCATACCTACATCCCACAACCTAAGTGGAGTTTGTGTTTTCAGACTTTTGTCCAAATACCCCTGAACCACACACGCTCCACACTTGGGTCCCTGGAGCCACACCTCAGGACTGTGCTTCCCTTTCAAGGGAATTCTTCCCATTCCATTGGCCACAACCTTGCAAATTAGGAAAAACCTCCAAAGTCACCGAGGCCATCCCAATAGTGTAGACTGCCCAGGACAAACAGGGGTGATCTCAAACCAGCTGAGCAACTACCTCCACTCAGACAACAGATGTCCCCAGAGAAGAATATTGAACCGGACAGGCCCTTAGGCCCTAATCAGATCCATTGCTATGGTTTCCAGGCGTCTCTCCTCAGAGGCCTCGTTTCCAATACCAGCATATGGTGGTTTCCTGAGGCACCAATAAGAACAAATCTCGTCTCCCCATGGAAACTTGCTCATTGGAGCTTTGTCATAACCTCTGGTTAGGAGAATCCTTCAGGGCCCTGGTGCCACTGCCCCATACCAAGGTCTCCATGGACTCAAACCAACATTAAGACCATCCTCAGGAAAGTCCATATCAACTCAGCCCCCTCTGTTGCTACCCCAAGCCAGCAGATCAAACGTTTCTTGTTGCTAGGAGACAATTGGAATGTGAGGCTGGCTGCCCAGGCATCCATACTTAGAACCCTGTTCTGGAAAAACACCTTATAAACGTCCTGGAGCCATCCAACTAATCTTAATTGTCCCACAGAAGGAATCCTTGCGGTTTGGAGCATCTCACAACTCCAATAGTGGGAAAACCCCCATGGCCTCATTATGCCCCCCCTTCCTGAAGGGGCCAACATGGACAGAAACTCAAACCTGAGCCAAAGTCTGAACCTCCACCTGACTTCAGACGCATGAGATCTCAATTCAGCTCTGCAGAGTGTGCCTGCCATGTCCTTGCCCCGAAACCTAAACCTAGCTTGTGTTCTCAGTCATCCGTCCTCACTCTCCTGGCCCACAAGCCCTCCAGTTTTGGAATTCCGAAGCCACAATGCAGCACTCTGCCTGCCCTCCAGAAGAAAAACTTTGCCCTATGCTGCTAATAAGAAACCCCAAATGATTTTCTAATGCATGCCACTCGATTGTATAGCAATTATACAGCCCACCCTGTATACTAATGCCCTGTCTGGCACAGCCTGAGACAAGACATCCCAAACGACACCCAGACAGCTGGCCCCAACCTGGACACATAGGACCCGCTATGGCTGTAGGTCGTCATCTCTTCCCAACCTCGGTTTTCAGGCTTCAGAACCTAGACCTTATCTCCAATCACTGCCCAGGGGTGAACGTGATGCAGAAATTAGAATTCCTCCTTCCCCATGGCCAGAAACCTTGTGGTTGGCATGTTGTCCAACGTTCAATGTGGGAAAACCTGCATTGTCCGAAAGGCCACGCCAGTGCTTGAGGGCCGCCTAGGGCACAGACATGCATTGTGACCTGCAGCGTGAGTCCCGTATTAAAGTAACGCCTCTCAGTGGCTGGACCAAGATCCTGCATATGGGGCTTGTCATATCCATAGGCCCCCAGGCTTAACCAGAGGGCGAGTATTCCAGTTGTCAGTACCCACTGCTATGCTCTAGTATCCCTCTACTGGGGGGACACATGAAGCAGAAAACAGGACACTTCCCTTCCCACAGAATGACCCCAAACTCTTGGGGGCTGGACAAACTACCAGAGAGGGAGACTTCTACGACCCATGAGGCAACTCCTACATTAAACGGCCATTGTGGACACTACATCTAGAGACAAAAGCCTGAGCGACTGCCTCCCTTTCACCCTTCTTTCATATCCAGAGGAGCTCCACTCATGGACTGTAGATCAGGCCTGCCGTAACCTCGGCCCCAAACCTGTGCTGA
Organism: Mustela nivalis; assembly: GCF_964662115.1. Taxonomy (NCBI): domain Eukaryota; kingdom Metazoa; phylum Chordata; class Mammalia; order Carnivora; family Mustelidae; genus Mustela; species Mustela nivalis. The sequence continues at coordinate 870,054 of NW_028136304.1, read as the reverse complement.
GTTAGGGTTTTTGGATGTCTGTCTGCACAGCCATGGCACACACAGCCCCCAGGCTGGGGTCTCTGGAGCCACACCACAGAACTGTGCCTGCTCTCTCCTAAGAAACTGCCCATTCCATTGGCCACAACTCTACAAAACAGTAGAAAGCTCAAGGTCCCCAAGGACATCCCACTACCGCAAGACGCACTGGACAAATAGGGGCATAATGACACAAGCTGAGCAACTACTACCTCCATGCAGACACACAGACAGATATCCGCAGAGACAGAAGATTGAACCAGACAGGCCCCTAGGCCCTATTATGAACTCTTGCTTTTGTGTCCAGGTATCACTCCTCAGAGGCCTGGGTTCGAAGACCAGCATACGGGGCTTTCCTGAGGCAACAGACAGAAGACCTCTCATCTCCACATGGGAAGCTTCCTTGTTGGAGTTGTGTCAAGCCCTTCGGGTTGGAGAATCCTGCAGAGTCCCTTAGCTACTGCCACATTCCAAGGTCTCCATGGCCACCAACCCACATTATGACTCATCCTCAGGAGAGTCCATTTAAACTCAGCCTTCTGCGTAGCTCACCCAAGAGCCCGCAGATTGAGCGTGCCTTGTCTCGACCAGGCAATGGGAAGGTGAGTTGGCGTTTCTCGGCATCCATGCTTAGGCCCCTGCTCTCGAGTGTTTCTGTATGGGGCATCCTGGAACCATCCAATAGTACTCGACTGTCCTGAAGAAGGAAACTTTGAAGTTTGGAGCAGCTCACAACTCCCAGCGTAGGGAAACCTCCCTGGCCTCATGACGCCCCCACCCCCTTCAGGAAGGGGCCGTCATGGACACAAACTCCAGCTTGAGGCAACATCTGATACTCGCCCTGACCTCACCTGCAGGAGATCTCGATTCAGCCTCTGCAGAGTGGGCCTGCCATGCTCTTGGCCCCAAAACTCGTGCTAGCTTGTGTTTTCAGACTTCCTTCCTCACAATCCTGGCCACACCCCTCCAGTTTGGCAATTCTGGAGACACAATGCAGCACGCTGCCTGCCCACCAGAAGAAAAATGTTGCCCTATAGGGCTAACCAGAAACGCCAAATGAGTAACAACCTGCATGCCACTCGACCATACCCCAATTATACAGTCTAGCCTGTGCACTAAAGCCCTGTCTGACACAGCCTGAGGGCAGACCTCCAGTCCAACACCCAGACAGCTGGCCATACACAGAGCATATCACACCCACAATGGCTTTAGGCCATCATCTCTACCCAACCTCAGTTTTCACCTTCAGAACCTAAACCTTATCTCCACTCACTGCTCAGGAGTGAACGTGATGCAAGAATCAGAACTTCTCCTTCGCCTTGGCAAGAAACCTAGTGGTTGGCATGTTGTCCAATGTTCATTGTAGGAGAAAGCAGCATGGACTATGAGGCCCCACCTATCCCTGAGGGCCACAATTTGAACAAACACACATTGTGACCCTCAGCGTGAGCCCTATCCTCATGTAAAGCCTCTTAGTGACTGGAACAACAGCCCAAATATGGGGCTTCCCAAGCCCCTATTCCCCCAATCTCAACCAGAGTTCGAGATGTCTAGTCACCCCTACTCAGGGCTCTACTCTGGAATCCCTCTTTGGTTGGACACCTGAGGTAAAAAAAAAAAAAAAAAATACAGAAAGGACTCTTCGCATCCACAGAATGATCCCAACCCCTTGGTATCAGGCCAAATGACCAGAGAAAGAATTGTCCATGGCCCTTGAGGACACCCCGACATTCCACGGCCACCATTGACACAAAATCCAGAGACAAAACCCTGAGCAAGCGCCACATACTCGCCCTTTGTTCATAGCCCGGAAAATTCTCACGGTCTGTTGATCGAGCCTTCATACATACATCCCCAAACCTAAGCTGAGTTTGTGTTTTCAGACTTCTGTCCCCACAGTCCTGGCCCACACACCATCCAAGCTGGGGCCCCTGGAGCCACACCTCAGGACTGTGGCTTCCCTCTCCAGGGGAATTCTGACATTTCCATTGGCCACAACCCTATAGATTAGGAGAATCCTCCAAACTCCCCCAGGCCATCCGAATTGTGTTGGCTGCCCAGGACAAACAGGGATGATCTTTCACAAGTTAGGAAACCACCTCCACTCAGACCCAGAGACAGATATCCCCATAGAATAAGATTGAACTGGACGGGCACTTAGGCCCTAATCAGATCCATTGCTTTTGATTCCAGTCATCTCTCCTCAGAGGCCTGGTTTCCAATACAAGCATATGGGAGATTCCTTAGGCACTCATCAAAACAATTCTCTCCTCTACATAGGAAATATACTCTTTAGAGCTCCATCAAAACCTCCGGTTATGAACATCCCTCAAGGCCCCGGATCAAGCACCCCATTCCAAGGTCTACATGCACACAAATGCACATTATGACCCATCGTCAACTCACCCATTTCAAAACACCCGCCTCGGTTGCTCCCCTAGATCCAGCAGATCGAACTTGCCTTGGCTCTATGAGACACCTGGAATGGGAGGCAGGCTGCCCACGCATCCATCCTTAGAACCCTGCTCTGGATAACTTCCTTATGGGATGTCCTGGAGCCATTCAACATGTCTCGACTGTCCCACAGAAGGAATCATTGTGGTTCGGAGCATCTCACAATTCCCATCGAGGGAACACCTCCATGTCCTCGTGACACCCTCCCCTTCATGAATGGGCCGTCATGGACAGAAACTCCGACCTAAGAAAACGTCTGATCCTAGCTCTGTCTTCAGGTATACGGGATCTCGAATCATCTCTGCAGAGGGTGCCTGCCGTCCCCTCACCCCGAAATCTAAGTCTGGCTTGTGTTCTCAGAATTTTTTCCTCACACTCCTGGCCCACAAGCCTTCCAGTTTGGGAATTTTGGAGTCACTATGTGGCACTGTGTCTTCCCTCCAGAAGAAAAACTTTGCCCTCTGGGGCTACCCAGTAACCACAAATGAGTACCATCCTGCACGAAACTCGACTGCACCCCAATGATACAGTCTAGCCTGGGCACTAATTCCCTGTCTGCCACAGCCTGAGCCTGCACCTCCCAACCCACACTCAACAGCTGGCCGAACACTGAGCACATCAGACACACCATGGCCTTAGGGCTTCATCTCTTCCCAACCTCAGTTTTCAGGCTTCAGAACCTAGACCTTAAATCCAATCACAGTCCAGGAGTGAAAGTGTTGCAGAAATTAGAACTCCATCTTCCCCATTGCCAGAAAACTTGTGGTTCCCATACTGTGCAACGTTCAGTGTAGGAGAAACCAGCATGGTACATTAGGCCACGCCCTGACTTGAGGGGCTCCTTGGGCACAAAAACACATTGTGAAACTCAGTGTGAGACCTATCCTCAAGGAAGGCCTCTCAGTGTCTGGACCAAGAGCCCACATAAGGGGCTTGCCATGTTCTTTGGTCCCAATGTTAACCAGAGGTCTGGTTGTCCTGTTGCCCCCACTCACGACTCTGCTCTGGAATCCCTCTTTTGGTGGTCCACCGGAGGTTAAAAAAAAAACAAAAATCAAAAAACAAAAAAATAAACAACAACAACAACAAAAAAAAAACAGAAAGGCCTCCTTCCTTCCCACAGAATGACCCCAAACTCTAGGGATCGGGTCAAATCCCCAGAAAGGGAGCCTCATCGATGGCCCATGAGGACACCCTGACATTCCATGGCAATCGGTAACACATTTACAGAAAAAAAAAAAAAAAGCATGAGCAAGCACCTCACATTCGCCCTTTGTTCATATCCCGAAGAGGTCTCCTCACGGTCTATAGATTGGGCCGGCCATACCTACATCCCACAACCTAAGTGGAGTTTGTGTTTTCAGACTTTTGTCCAAATACCCCTGAACCACACACGCTCCACACTTGGGTCCCTGGAGCCACACCTCAGGACTGTGCTTCCCTTTCAAGGGAATTCTTCCCATTCCATTGGCCACAACCTTGCAAATTAGGAAAAACCTCCAAAGTCACCGAGGCCATCCCAATAGTGTAGACTGCCCAGGACAAACAGGGGTGATCTCAAACCAGCTGAGCAACTACCTCCACTCAGACAACAGATGTCCCCAGAGAAGAATATTGAACCGGACAGGCCCTTAGGCCCTAATCAGATCCATTGCTATGGTTTCCAGGCGTCTCTCCTCAGAGGCCTCGTTTCCAATACCAGCATATGGTGGTTTCCTGAGGCACCAATAAGAACAAATCTCGTCTCCCCATGGAAACTTGCTCATTGGAGCTTTGTCATAACCTCTGGTTAGGAGAATCCTTCAGGGCCCTGGTGCCACTGCCCCATACCAAGGTCTCCATGGACTCAAACCAACATTAAGACCATCCTCAGGAAAGTCCATATCAACTCAGCCCCCTCTGTTGCTACCCCAAGCCAGCAGATCAAACGTTTCTTGTTGCTAGGAGACAATTGGAATGTGAGGCTGGCTGCCCAGGCATCCATACTTAGAACCCTGTTCTGGAAAAACACCTTATAAACGTCCTGGAGCCATCCAACTAATCTTAATTGTCCCACAGAAGGAATCCTTGCGGTTTGGAGCATCTCACAACTCCAATAGTGGGAAAACCCCCATGGCCTCATTATGCCCCCCCTTCCTGAAGGGGCCAACATGGACAGAAACTCAAACCTGAGCCAAAGTCTGAACCTCCACCTGACTTCAGACGCATGAGATCTCAATTCAGCTCTGCAGAGTGTGCCTGCCATGTCCTTGCCCCGAAACCTAAACCTAGCTTGTGTTCTCAGTCATCCGTCCTCACTCTCCTGGCCCACAAGCCCTCCAGTTTTGGAATTCCGAAGCCACAATGCAGCACTCTGCCTGCCCTCCAGAAGAAAAACTTTGCCCTATGCTGCTAATAAGAAACCCCAAATGATTTTCTAATGCATGCCACTCGATTGTATAGCAATTATACAGCCCACCCTGTATACTAATGCCCTGTCTGGCACAGCCTGAGACAAGACATCCCAAACGACACCCAGACAGCTGGCCCCAACCTGGACACATAGGACCCGCTATGGCTGTAGGTCGTCATCTCTTCCCAACCTCGGTTTTCAGGCTTCAGAACCTAGACCTTATCTCCAATCACTGCCCAGGGGTGAACGTGATGCAGAAATTAGAATTCCTCCTTCCCCATGGCCAGAAACCTTGTGGTTGGCATGTTGTCCAACGTTCAATGTGGGAAAACCTGCATTGTCCGAAAGGCCACGCCAGTGCTTGAGGGCCGCCTAGGGCACAGACATGCATTGTGACCTGCAGCGTGAGTCCCGTATTAAAGTAACGCCTCTCAGTGGCTGGACCAAGATCCTGCATATGGGGCTTGTCATATCCATAGGCCCCCAGGCTTAACCAGAGGGCGAGTATTCCAGTTGTCAGTACCCACTGCTATGCTCTAGTATCCCTCTACTGGGGGGACACATGAAGCAGAAAACAGGACACTTCCCTTCCCACAGAATGACCCCAAACTCTTGGGGGCTGGACAAACTACCAGAGAGGGAGACTTCTACGACCCATGAGGCAACTCCTACATTAAACGGCCATTGTGGACACTACATCTAGAGACAAAAGCCTGAGCGACTGCCTCCCTTTCACCCTTCTTTCATATCCAGAGGAGCTCCACTCATGGACTGTAGATCAGGCCTGCCGTAACCTCGGCCCCAAACCTGTGCTGAGTTAGGGTTTTTGGATGTCTGTCTGCACAGCCATGGCACACACAGCCCCCAGGCTGGGGTCTCTGGAGCCACACCACAGAACTGTGCCTGCTCTCTCCTAAGAAACTGCCCATTCCATTGGCCACAACTCTACAAAACAGTAGAAAGCTCAAGGTCCCCAAGGACATCCCACTACCGCAAGACGCACTGGACAAATAGGGGCATAATGACACAAGCTGAGCAACTACTACCTCCATGCAGACACACAGACAGATATCCGCAGAGACAGAAGATTGAACCAGACAGGCCCCTAGGCCCTATTATGAACTCTTGCTTTTGTGTCCAGGTATCACTCCTCAGAGGCCTGGGTTCGAAGACCAGCATACGGGGCTTTCCTGAGGCAACAGACAGAAGACCTCTCATCTCCACATGGGAAGCTTCCTTGTTGGAGTTGTGTCAAGCCCTTCGGGTTGGAGAATCCTGCAGAGTCCCTTAGCTACTGCCACATTCCAAGGTCTCCATGGCCACCAACCCACATTATGACTCATCCTCAGGAGAGTCCATTTAAACTCAGCCTTCTGCGTAGCTCACCCAAGAGCCCGCAGATTGAGCGTGCCTTGTCTCGACCAGGCAATGGGAAGGTGAGTTGGCGTTTCTCGGCATCCATGCTTAGGCCCCTGCTCTCGAGTGTTTCTGTATGGGGCATCCTGGAACCATCCAATAGTACTCGACTGTCCTGAAGAAGGAAACTTTGAAGTTTGGAGCAGCTCACAACTCCCAGCGTAGGGAAACCTCCCTGGCCTCATGACGCCCCCACCCCCTTCAGGAAGGGGCCGTCATGGACACAAACTCCAGCTTGAGGCAACATCTGATACTCGCCCTGACCTCACCTGCAGGAGATCTCGATTCAGCCTCTGCAGAGTGGGCCTGCCATGCTCTTGGCCCCAAAACTCGTGCTAGCTTGTGTTTTCAGACTTCCTTCCTCACAATCCTGGCCACACCCCTCCAGTTTGGCAATTCTGGAGACACAATGCAGCACGCTGCCTGCCCACCAGAAGAAAAATGTTGCCCTATAGGGCTAACCAGAAACGCCAAATGAGTAACAACCTGCATGCCACTCGACCATACCCCAATTATACAGTCTAGCCTGTGCACTAAAGCCCTGTCTGACACAGCCTGAGGGCAGACCTCCAGTCCAACACCCAGACAGCTGGCCATACACAGAGCATATCACACCCACAATGGCTTTAGGCCATCATCTCTACCCAACCTCAGTTTTCACCTTCAGAACCTAAACCTTATCTCCACTCACTGCTCAGGAGTGAACGTGATGCAAGAATCAGAACTTCTCCTTCGCCTTGGCAAGAAACCTAGTGGTTGGCATGTTGTCCAATGTTCATTGTAGGAGAAAGCAGCATGGACTATGAGGCCCCACCTATCCCTGAGGGCCACAATTTGAACAAACACACATTGTGACCCTCAGCGTGAGCCCTATCCTCATGTAAAGCCTCTTAGTGACTGGAACAACAGCCCAAATATGGGGCTTCCCAAGCCCCTATTCCCCCAATCTCAACCAGAGTTCGAGATGTCTAGTCACCCCTACTCAGGGCTCTACTCTGGAATCCCTCTTTGGTTGGACACCTGAGGTAAAAAAAAAAAAAAAAAATACAGAAAGGACTCTTCGCATCCACAGAATGATCCCAACCCCTTGGTATCAGGCCAAATGACCAGAGAAAGAATTGTCCATGGCCCTTGAGGACACCCCGACATTCCACGGCCACCATTGACACAAAATCCAGAGACAAAACCCTGAGCAAGCGCCACATACTCGCCCTTTGTTCATAGCCCGGAAAATTCTCACGGTCTGTTGATCGAGCCTTCATACATACATCCCCAAACCTAAGCTGAGTTTGTGTTTTCAGACTTCTGTCCCCACAGTCCTGGCCCACACACCATCCAAGCTGGGGCCCCTGGAGCCACACCTCAGGACTGTGGCTTCCCTCTCCAGGGGAATTCTGACATTTCCATTGGCCACAACCCTATAGATTAGGAGAATCCTCCAAACTCCCCCAGGCCATCCGAATTGTGTTGGCTGCCCAGGACAAACAGGGATGATCTTTCACAAGTTAGGAAACCACCTCCACTCAGACCCAGAGACAGATATCCCCATAGAATAAGATTGAACTGGACGGGCACTTAGGCCCTAATCAGATCCATTGCTTTTGATTCCAGTCATCTCTCCTCAGAGGCCTGGTTTCCAATACAAGCATATGGGAGATTCCTTAGGCACTCATCAAAACAATTCTCTCCTCTACATAGGAAATATACTCTTTAGAGCTCCATCAAAACCTCCGGTTATGAACATCCCTCAAGGCCCCGGATCAAGCACCCCATTCCAAGGTCTACATGCACACAAATGCACATTATGACCCATCGTCAACTCACCCATTTCAAAACACCCGCCTCGGTTGCTCCCCTAGATCCAGCAGATCGAACTTGCCTTGGCTCTATGAGACACCTGGAATGGGAGGCAGGCTGCCCACGCATCCATCCTTAGAACCCTGCTCTGGATAACTTCCTTATGGGATGTCCTGGAGCCATTCAACATGTCTCGACTGTCCCACAGAAGGAATCATTGTGGTTCGGAGCATCTCACAATTCCCATCGAGGGAACACCTCCATGTCCTCGTGACACCCTCCCCTTCATGAATGGGCCGTCATGGACAGAAACTCCGACCTAAGAAAACGTCTGATCCTAGCTCTGTCTTCAGGTATACGGGATCTCGAATCATCTCTGCAGAGGGTGCCTGCCGTCCCCTCACCCCGAAATCTAAGTCTGGCTTGTGTTCTCAGAATTTTTTCCTCACACTCCTGGCCCACAAGCCTTCCAGTTTGGGAATTTTGGAGTCACTATGTGGCACTGTGTCTTCCCTCCAGAAGAAAAACTTTGCCCTCTGGGGCTACCCAGTAACCACAAATGAGTACCATCCTGCACAAAACTCGACTGCACCCCAATGATACAGTCTAGCCTGGGCACTAATTCCCTGTCTGCCACAGCCTGAGCCTGCACCTCCCAACCCACACTCAACAGCTGGCCGAACACTGAGCACATCAGACACACCATGGCCTTAGGGCTTCATCTCTTCCCAACCTCAGTTTTCAGGCTTCAGAACCTAGACCTTAAATCCAATCACAGTCCAGGAGTGAAAGTGTTGCAGAAATTAGAACTCCATCTTCCCCATTGCCAGAAAACTTGTGGTTCCCATACTGTGCAACGTTCAGTGTAGGAGAAACCAGCATGGTACATTAGGCCACGCCCTGACTTGAGGGGCTCCTTGGGCACAAAAACACATTGTGAAACTCAGTGTGAGACCTATCCTCAAGGAAGGCCTCTCAGTGTCTGGACCAAGAGCCCACATAAGGGGCTTGCCATGTTCTTAGGTCCCAATGTTAACCAGAGGTCTGGTTGTCCTGTTGCCCCCACTCACGACTCTGCTCTGGAATCCCTCTTTTGGGGGTCCACCGGAGGTTAAAAAAAAAACAAAAATCAAAAAACAAAAAAAATAAACAAAACAAAAAAAAAAACAGAAAGGCCTCCTTCCTTCCCACAGAATGACCCCAAACTCTTGGGATCGAGTCAAATCCCCAGAAAGGGAGCCTCATCGATGGCCCATGAGAACACCCTGACATTCCATGGCAATCGGTGACACATTTCCAGAAAAAAAAAAAAAAGCATGAGCATGCACCTCACATTCGCCCTTTGTTCATATCCCGAAGAGGTCTCCTCACGGTCTATAGATCGGGCCGGCCATACCTACATCCCCCAACCTAAGAGGAGTTTGTGTTTTCAGACTTTTGTCCAAATAGCCCTGGACCACACACGCTCCACACTTGGGTCCCTGGAGCCACACCTCAGGACTGTGCTTCCCTTTCAAGGGAATTCTTCCCATTCCATTGGCCACAACCTTGCAAATTAGGAAAAACCTCCAAAGTCACCGAGGCCATCCCAATAGTGTAGGCTGCCCAGGACAAACAGGGGTGATCTCAAACCAGCTGAGCAACTACCTCCACTCAGACAACAGCTGTCCCCAGAGAAGAATATTGAACCGGACAGGCCCCTAGGCCCTAATCAGATCCACTGCTTTGGTTTCCAGGCATCTCTCCTCAGAGGCCTCGTTTCCAATACCAGCATATGGTGGTTTCCTGAGGCACCAATAAGAACAAATCTCGTCTCCCCATGGAAACTTGCTCATTGGAGCTTTGTCATAACCTCTGGTTAGGAGAATCCTTCAGGGCCCTGGTGCCACTGCCCCATACCAAGGTCTCCATGGACTCAAACCAACATTAAGACCATCCTCAGGAAAGTCCATATCAACTCAGCCCCCTCTGTTGCTACCCCAAGCCAGCAGATCAAACGTTTCTTGTTGCTAGGAGACAATTGGAATGTGAGGCTGGCTGCCCAGGCATCCAAACTTAGAACCCTGTTCTGGAAAAATACCTTATAAGACGTCCTGGAGCCATCCAACTAATCTTAATTGTCCCACAGAAGGAATCCTTGCGGTTTGGAGCATCTCACAACTCCAATAGTGGGAAAACCCCCATGGCCTCATAATGCCCCCCCTTCCTGAAGGGGCCAACATGGACAGAAACTCAAACCTGAGCCAAAGTCTGAACCTCGACCTGAATTCAGACGCATGAGATCTCAATTCAGCTCTGCAGAGTGTGCCTGCCATGTCCTTGCCCGAAACCTAAGCCTAGCTTGTGTTCTCAGACATCCGTCCTCACTCTCCTGGCCCACAAGCCCTCCAGTTTGGGAATTCCGAAGCCACAATGCAGCACTCTGCCTGCCCTCCAGAAGAAAAACTTTGCCCTATGCTGCTAATAAGAAACCCCAAATGATTTTCTAATGCATGCCACTCGATTGTAAAGCAATTATACAGCCCACCCTGTATACTAATGCCCTGTCTGGCACAGCCTGAGACAAGACTACCCAAACGACACCCAGACAGCTGGCCCCAACCTGGACACATAGGACCCGTTATGGCTGTAGGTCGTCATCTCTTCCCAACCTCGGTTTTCAGGCTTCAGAACCTAGACCTTATCTCCAATCACTGCCCAGGGGTGAACGTGATGCAGAAATTAGAATTCCTCCTTCCCCATGGCCAGAAACCTTGTGGTTGGCATGTTGTCCAACGTTCAATGTGGGGAAACCTGCATTGTCCGAAAGGCCACGCCAGTTCTTGAGGGCCGCCTAGGGCACAGACATGCATTGTGACCTGCAGCGTGAGTCCCGTATTAAAGTAACGCCTCTCAGTGGCTGGACCAAGATCCTGCATATGGGGCTTGTCATATCCATAGGCCCCCAGGCTTAAACAGAGGGCGAGTATTCCAGTTGTCAGTACCCACTGCTATGCTCTTGAATCCCTCTACTGGGGGGACACATGAAGCAGAAAACAGGACACTTCCCTTCCCACAGAATGACCCCAAACTCTTGGGGGCTGGACAAACTACCAGAGAGGGAGACTTCTACGACCCATGAGGCAACTCCTACATTAAACGGCCATTGTGGACAAAACATCCAGAGACAAAAGCCTGAGCTACTGCCTCCCTCTCACCCTTCTTTCATATTTAGAGGAGCTCCCCTCATGGACTGTAGATCAGGCCTGCCGTAACCTCGGCCCCAAACCTGAGCTGAGTTAGGGTTTTTGGATGTCTGTCTGCACAGCCATGGCCCACACAGCCTCCAGGCTGGGGTCTCTGGAGCCACACCACAGAACTCTGCCTGCTCTCTCCTAAGAAACTGCCCATTCCATTGGCCACAATTCTACAAAATAGTAGAAACCTCAAGGTCCCCAAGGACATCCCACTACCGCAAGACGCACTGGACAAATAGGGGCATTATGACACAAGCTGAGCAACTACTACCTCCATGCAGAAACACAGACAGATATCCGCAGAGACAGAAGATTGAACCAGACAGGCCCCTAGGCCCTATTATGAACTCTTGCTTTGGTGTCCAGGTATCACTCCTCAGAGGCCTGGGTTCGAAGACCAGCATACGCGGCTTACCTGAGGCACCAGACGGAAGACCTCTCATCTCCACATGGGAAGCTTCCTTGTTGGAGTTGTGTCAAGCCCTTCGGGTTGGAGAATCCTGCAGAGTCCCTTAGCTACTGCCACATTCCAAGGTCTCCATGGCCACCAACCCACATTATGACTCATCCTCAGGAGAGTCCATTTAAACTCAGCCTTCTGGGTAGCTCACCCAAGAGCCCGCAGATTGAGCGTGCCTTGTCTCGACCAGGCAATGGGAAGGAGAGTTGGCGTTTCTCGGCATCCATGCTTAGGCCCCTGCTATCGAGTCTTTCTGTATGGGGCATCCTGGAACCATCCAATAGTACTCGACTGTCCTGAAGAAGGAAACTTTGAAGTTTGGAGCAGCTCACAACTCCCAGCGTAGGGAAACCTCCCTGGCCTCATGTCGCTCCCACTCCCTTCAGGAAGTGGCCGTCATGGACACAAACTCCAGCCTGAGGCAACATCTGATAATCGCCCTGACCTCACCTGCAGGAGATCTCGATTCAGCCTCTGCAGAGTGGGCCTGCCATGCTCTTGGCCCCAAAACTCGTGCTAGCTTGTGTTTTCAGACTTCCTTCCTCACAATCCTGGCCACACCCCTCCAGTTTGGCAATTCTGGAGACACAATGCAGCACTCTGCCTGCCCTCCAGAAGAAAAATGTTGCCCTATAGGGCTAACCAGAAACGCCAAATGAGTAACAACCTGCATGCCACTCGACCATACCCCAATTATACAGTCTAGCCTGGGCACTAAAGCCCTGTCTCACACAACCTGAGGGCAGACCTCCAGTCCAACACCCAAACAGCTTGCCGTACACAGAGCATATCACACCCACAATGGCTTTAGGCCATCATCTCTACCCAACCTCAGTTTTTACCTTCAGAACCTAAACCTTATCTCCACTCACTGCTCAGGAGTGAACGTGATGCAAGAATCAGAACTTCTCCTTCGCCTTGGCAAGAAACCTAGTGGTTGGCATGTTGTCCAATGTTCATTGTAGGAGAAAGCAGCATGGACTATGAGGCCCCACCTATCCCTGAGGGCCACAATTTGCACAAACACACATTGAGACCCTCAGCGTGAGCCCTATCCTCATGTAAAGCCTCTTAGTGACTGGAACAACAGCCCACATATGGGGCTTGCCAAGCCCCAGTCCCCCAATATCAACAAGAGTTCGAGATGTCTAGTCACCCCTACTCAGGGCTCTACTCAGAATCCCTCTTTGGTGGGACACCTGAGGTAAAAAAAAAAATACAGAAAGGAATCTTCCCATCCACAGAATGATCCCAACCACTTGGGATCAGGCCAAATGACCAGAGAAAGAATTGTCCATGGCCCTTGAGGACACCCCGACATTCCACGGCCACCATTGACACAAAATCCAGAGACAAAACCCTGAGCAAGAGCCACATACTCGCCCTTTGTTCATAGCCCGGAAAATTCTCACGGTCTGTAGATCGAGCCTTCATACATACATCCCCAAACCTAAGCTGAGTTGGTGTTTTCAGACTTCTGTCCCCACAGGCATGGCCCACACACCATCCAAGCTGGGGCCCCTGGAGCCACACCTCAGGACTTTGGCTTCCCTCTCCAGGGGAATTCTGCCATTTCCATTGGCCACAACCCTATAGATTAGGAGAATCCTCCAAACTCCCCCAGGCCATCCGAATTGTGTTGGCTGCCCAGGACACACAGGAATGATCTTTCACAAGTTAGGAAACCACCTCCACTCAGACCCAGAGACAGATATCCCCATAGAATAAGATTGAACTGGACGGGCACTGAGGCCCTAATCAGATCCATTGATTTTGATTCCAGTCATCTCTCCTCAGAGGCCTGGTTTCCAATACCAGCATATGGGAGATTACTTAGGCACTCATCAAAACAATTCTCTTCTCTACATAGGAAATATACTCTTTAGAGCTCCATCAAAACCTCCGGTTATGAACATCCCTCAAGGCCCCGGATCAAGCACCCCATTCCAAGGTCTACATGGACACAAATGCACATTATGACCCATCCTCAACTCACCCATTTCAAAACACCCGCCTCAGTTGCTCCCCTAGATCCAGCAGATCGAACTTGCCTTCGCTCTATGAGACACCTGGAATGGGAGGCAGGCTGCCCAGGCATCCATCCTTAGAACCCTGCTCTGGATAACTTCCTTATGGGATGTCCTGGAGCCATTCAACATGTCTCGACTGTCCCACAGAAGGAATCATTGTGGTTTGGAGCATCTCACAATTCCCATAGTGGGAAAACCTCCAAGTCTTCGTGACACCCTCCCCTTCATTAAGGGGCCGTCATGGACAGAAATTCCGACCTAAGAAAACGTCTGATCCTAGCTCTGTCTTCAGGTATACGGGATCTCGAATCATCTCTGCAGAGGGTGCCTGCCGTCCCCTCACCCCGAAATCTAAGTCTGGCTTGTGTTCTCAGAATTTTTTCCTCACACTCCTGGCCCACAAGCCTTCCAGTTTGGGAATTTTGGAGTCACTATGTGGCACTGTGTCTTCCTTCCAGAAGAAAAACGATGCCCTCTGGGGCTACCCAGTAACCACAAATGAGTACCATCCTGCATGAAACTCGACTGCACCCCAATGTTGAAGTCTAGCCGGGGCACTAATTCCCTGTCTGCCACAGCCTGAGCCTGCACCTCCCAACCCACACTCAACAGCTGGCCGAACACTGAGCACATCAGACACACCATGGCCTTAGGGCTTCATCTCTTCCCAACCTCAGTTTTCAGGCTTCAGAACCTAGACCTTAAATCCAATCACAGTCCAGGAGTGAAAGTGTTGCAGAAATTAGAACTCCATCTTCCCCATTGCCAGAAAACTTGTGGTTCCCATACTGTGCAACGTTCAGTGTAGGAGAAACCAGCATGGTACATTAGGCCACGCCCTGACTTGAGGGGCTCCTTGGGCACAAAAACACATTGTGAAACTCAGTGTGAGACCTATCCTCAAGGAAGGCCTCTCAGTGTCTGGACCAAGAGCCCACATATGGGGCTTGCCATGTTCTTAGGTCCCAATGTTAACCAGAGGTCTGGTTGTCCAGTTGCCCCCACCCACGACTCTGCTCTGGAATCCCTCTTTTGGTGGTCCACCTGAGGTTAAAAAAAAAAAAAAATAAAAAAACCAGAACGGCCTCCTCCCTTCCCACAGAATGACCCCAATCTCTTGGGATCGGGTCAAATCCCCAGAAAGGGAGCCTCATCGATGGCCCATGAGGACACCCCGACATTCCATGGCAATCGGTGACACATTTCCAGAAAAAAAAAAAAAAAGCATGAGCATGCACATCACATTCGCCCTTTGTTCATATCCCGAAGAGGTCTCCTCACGGTCTATAGATCGGGCCGGCCATACCTACATCCCACAACCTAAGTGGAGTTTGTGTTTTCAGACTTTTTTCCAAATAGCCCTGGACCACACACGCTCCACACTTGGGTCCCTGGAGCCACACCTCAGGACTGTGCTTCCCTTTCAAGGGAATTCTTCCCATTCCATTGGCCACAACCTTGCAAATTAGGAAAAACCTCCAAAGTCACCGAGGCCATCCCAATAGTGTAGGCTGCCCAGGACAAACAGGGGTGATCTCAAACCAGCTGAGCAACTACCTCCACTCAGACAACAGATGTCCCCAGAGAAGAATATTGAACCGGACAGGCCCCTAGGCCCTAATCAGATCCATTGCTTTGGTTTCCAGGCATCTCTCCTCAGAGGCCTCGTTTCCAATACCAGCATATGGTGGTTTCCTGAGGCACCAATAAGAACAAATCTCGTCTCCCCATGGAAACTTGCTCATTGGAGCTTTGTCATAACCTCTGGTTAGGAGAATCCTTCAGGGCCCTGGTGCCACTGCCCCATACCAAGGTCTCCATGGACTCAAACCAACATTAAGACCATCCTCAGGAAAGTCCATATCAACTCAGCCCCCTCTGTTGCTACCCCAAGCCAGCAGATCAAACGTTTCTTGTTGCTAGGAGACAATTGGAATGTGAGGCTGGCTGCCCAGGCATCCATACTTAGAACCCTGTTCTGGAAAAATACCTTATAAGACGTCCTGGAGCCATCCAACTAATCTTAATTGTCCCACAGAAGGAATCCTTGCGGTTTGGAGCATCTCACAACTCCAATAGTGGGAAAACCCCCATGGCCTCATAATGCCCCCCCTCCTGAAGGGGCCAACATGGACAGAAACTCAAACCTGAGCCAAAGTCTGAACCTCGACCTGAATTCAGACGCATGAGATCTCAATTCAGCTCTGCAGAGTGTGCCTGCCATGTCCTTGCCCGAAACCTAAGCCTAGCTTGTGTTCTCAGACATCCGTCCTCACTCTCCTGGCCCACAAGCCCTCCAGTTTGGGAATTCCGAAGCCACAATGCAGCACTCTGCCTGCCCTCCAGAAGAAAAACTTTGCCCTATGCTGCTAATAAGAAACGCCAAATGATTTTCTAATGCATGCCACTCGATTTTAAAGCAATTATACAGCCCACCCTGTATACTAATGCCCTGTCTGGCACAGCCTGAGACAAGACATCCCAAACGACACCCAGACAGCTGGCCCCAACCTGGACACATAGGACCCGTTATGGCTGTAGGTCGTCATCTCTTCCCAACCTCGGTTTTCAGGCTTCAGAACCTAGACCTTATCTCCAATCACTGCCCAGGGGTGAACGTGATGCAGAAATTAGAATTCCTCCTTCCCCATGGCCAGAAACCTTGTGGTTGGCATGTTGTCCAACGTTCAATGTGGGAAAACCTGCATTGTCCGAAAGGCCACGCCAGTGCTTGAGGGCCGCCTAGGGCACAGACATGCATTGTGACCTGCAGCGTGAGTCCCGTATTAAAGTAACGCCTCTCAGTGGCTGGACCAAGATCCTGCATATGGGGCTTGTCATATCCATAGGCCCCCAGGCTTAACCAGAGGGCGAGTATTCCAGTTGACAGTACCCACTGCTATGCTCTAGAATCCCTCTACTGGGGGGACACATGAAGCAGAAAACAGGACACTTCCCTTCCCACAGAATGACCCCAAACTCTTGGGGGCTGAACAAACTACCAGAGAGGGAGACTTCTACGACCCATGAGGCAACTCCTACATTAAACGGCCATTGTGGACAAAACATCCAGAGACAAAAGCCTGAGCGACTGCCTACCACTCACCCTTCTTTCATATCCAGAGGAGCTCCCCTCATGGACTGTAGATCAGGCCTGCCGTAACCTCGGCCCCAAACCTGAGCTGAGTTAGGGGTTTTGTTTGTCTGTCTACACAGCCATGGCCCACACAGCCTCCAGGCTGGGGTCTCTGGAGCCACACCACAGAACTGTGCCTGCTCTCTCCTAAGAAACTGCCCATTCCATTGGCCACAACTCTACAAAATAGGAGAAACCTCAAGGTCCCCAAGGACATCCCACTACCGCAAGCCGCACTGGACAAATAGGGGCATTATGACACAAGCTGAGCAACTACTACCTCCATGCAGACACACAGACAGATATCCGCAGAGACAGAAGATTGACCCAGCCAGGCCCCTAGGCCCTATTATGAACTCTTGCTTTGTTGTTCAGGTATCACTGCTCAGAAACCTGGGTTCGAAGACCAGCATACGGGGCTTTTCTGAGGCACCAGACAGAAGGCCTCTCATCTCCACATGGGAAGCTTCCTTGTTGGAGTTGTGTCAAGCCCTTCGGGTTGGAGAATCCTGCAGAGTCCCTTAGCTACAGCCACATTCCAAGGTCTCCATGGCCACCAACCCACATTATGACTCATCCTCAGCAGAGTCCATTTAAACTCAGCCTTCTGGGTAGCTCACCCAAGAGCCCGCAGATTGAGCGTGCCTTGTCTCGACCAGGCAATGGGAAGGTGAGTTGGCGTTTCTCGGCATCCATGCTTAGGGCCCTGCTCTCGAGTCTTTCTGTATGGGGCATCCTGGAACCATCCAATAGTACTCGACTGTCCTGAAGAAGGAAACTCTGAAGTTTGGAGCATCTCACAACTCCCAGCGTAGGGAAACCTCCCTGGCCTCATGTCGCCCTCACCCCCTTCAGGAAGGGGCCGTCATGGACACAAACTCCAGCGTGAGGCAACATCTGATAATCGCCCTGACCTCAACTGCAGGAGATCTCGATTCAGCCTCTGCAGAGTGGGCCTGCCATGCTCTTGGCCCCAAAACTCGTGCTAGCTTGTGTTTTCAGACTTCCTTCCTCACAATCCTGGCCACACCCCTCCAGTTTGGCAATTCTGGAGACACAATGCAGCACTCTGCCTGCCCTCCAGAAGAAAAATGTTGCCCTATATGGCTAACCAGAAACGCCAAATGAGTAACAACATGCATGCCACTCGACCATACCCCAATTATACAGTCTAGCCTGTGCACTAAAGCCCTGTCTGACACAGCCTGAGGGCAGAACTCCAATCCAACACCCAGACAGGTGGCCGTACACAGAGCATATCACACCCACAATGGCTTTAGGCCATCATCTCTACCCAACCTCAGTTTTCACCTTCAGAACCTAGACCTTATCTCCACTCACTACTCAGGAGTGAACGTGATGCAAGAATCAGATCTTCTCCTTCGCCTTGGCAAGAAACCTAGTGGTTGGCATGTTGTCCAATGTTCTTTGTAGGAGAAAGCAGCATGGACTATGAGGCCCCACCATTCCCTGAGGGCCACAATTTGCAAAAACACACATTGTGACCCTCAGCGTGAGCCCTATCCTCATGTAAAGCCTCTTAGTGACTGGAACAACAGCCCACATATGGGGCTTGCCAAGCCCCTAGTCCCCCATCTCAACCAGAGTTCGAGATGTCTAGTGACCCCTACTCAGTGCTCTACTCTGGAATCCCTCTTTGGTGGGACACCTGAGATAAAAAAAAAAATACAGAAAGGAATCTTCCCATCCACAGAATGATCCCAACCACTTGGGATCAGGCCAAATGACCAGAGAAAGAATTGTCCATGGCCCTTGAGGACACCCCGACATTCCACGGCCACCATTGACACAAAATCCAGAGACAAAACCCTGAGCAAGAGCCACATACTCGCCCTTTGTTCATAGCCCGGAAAATTCTCACGGTCTGTAGATCGAGCCTTCATACATACATCCCCAAACCTAAGCTGAGTTGGTGTTTTCAGACTTCTGTCCCCACAGGCATGGCCCACACACCATCCAAGCTGGGGCCCCTGGAGCCACACCTCAGGACTTTGGCTTCCCTCTCCAGGGGAATTCTGCCATTTCCATTGGCCACAACCCTATAGATTAGGAGAATCCTCCAAATTCCCCCAGGCCATCCGAATTGTGTTGGCTGCCCAGGACACACAGGAATGATCTTTCACAAGTTAGGAAACCACCTCCACTCAGACCCAGAGACAGATATCCCCATAGAATAAGATTGAACTGGACGGGCACTGAGGCCCTAATCAGATCCATTGATTTTGATTCCAGTCATCTCTCCTCAGAGGCCTGGTTTCCAATACCAGCATATGGGAGATTACTTAGGCACTCATCAAAACAATTCTCTTCTCTACATAGGAAACATACTCTTTAGAGCTCCATCAAAACCTCCGGTTATGAACATCCCTCAAGGCCCCGGATCAAGCACCCCATTCCAAGGTCTACATGGACACAAATGCACATTATGACCCATCCTCAACTCACCCATTTCAAAACACCCGCCTCGGTTGCTCCCCTAGATCCAGCAGATCGAACTTGCCTTGGCTCTATGAGACACCTGGAATGGGAGGCAGGCTGCCCAGGCATCCATGGCCCATGAGGCCCCGCCCATGTTTATGGGCCACATTGGTCACAAACACACATTGTGTCCCTCAGCCTGATCCCAGGCCTCAGGTAAGGCCTCTCAGTGGCTGGATGAAGAGACAGCATATTGTGCTTGCCATGCCCCTAGGCCCCAAATTTTACCCAAAGTTCGGGTTCTCCCTTCACTTTTCCCCAGGGCTCTTCTTTGGAATTACTCTTTTGGAGGGACACCTGAGGTAACAAACCTGAAAGGAGTCCTCCCATTCCACAGATGACGAAAAAGAATTGGGATCGGCCAAATCCACAGAGAGGAAAATTCGTCCATGGCCCATGAGGCCTCCCCGACATTCCACGGCCATCTCTGATACAAAATCCAGAGACAAAAGCCTGAGCAAGCGCCTCAGACTCGCTCTCTCTTCATATCCGGAAGAGTTCTTCTCATGGTTTATAGATCGGGCCTGCCATACCTACGTCCCCAAACCTAAGCTGAGTTTGTGTTTTCAGACTTCTGTCCTCAAAGTCCTGGGCCACACACCCTCCAGGCTTGGGCCCCTGGAGTCACACATTAGGACTGTGCCAACCCAATCCATGGGAATTCTGCCGATGCCATTGTCCAAAACAGTAAAATTTGGAGAACCCTCCAAATCCCTGAGGCCATCCCAATAGTGCAGGTCGCCCGGGACAAACAAGGGCAGTCTGATACCTGCTAAGCATCTACCTCCACTCATACCATAGATGGATGTCCCCTGAGAAGAAGATTGAACCAGACAGGACCCTAGGCCATAATCGGATACATTGCTTTGGATTACAGGCATGTCTCCTCAAAAGCCTGGATTCCAATACCAGCATAGAAGTTTTCCTGAGGCACCCATCAAAACAAATCTCGTCTCCACAAGGAACCTTGTGCATCGAGCTATGTCAAAAGCTTAGGAGAATACTTCAGGGTCCCGGTGCCACCGCCCCTTTTTAAGGCCCTCATGGACACAAACACACATTAGGACCCATCCTCAGGAAAGTCCATTTCAAGTCAGCCACCCCGATTGCTCCCGCAGAACCATCAGATCTAAACTGTCTTGTTGCTGGGAGACATTTGGAATGCGAGGCCGGCTTCCCAGCATCCATCCTCGAACAGTGCCCTGGAGTCATTCCATATGGGATGTCCTGAAAGCTGCCCAACAGGTCTCAATTGTCCCGCAGAAGGAATCCTTGATGGGGGCATCCCACAACTCCCAACGTGGGAAAAACTCCATGGCCTTGAGATTCCGCTGCCTTCATGAAGGGTCCGTCATGCACAGAAACTCCAACCTGAGCCAACGTCTGATCCTCGCCCTGACTTCAGATGCATGAGATATTGGTTCAGATATACAGTGGTACCTGCCGTGTCCTCGCCCTGAAACCCAAGTCTAGCTTGTGTTCTCAGACTTCCGTCCTCACACTCCTCTACACGAAGCCCTCAAGTTTAGCAATTCCGGACTGACAATGAAGCACACTGCCTGCCCTCTAGAAAACAAATTTTGCCTAATGAGCTGCCCAGACAACTTATATGAGGATAAATCTACATGGCACTCGACTGTACCCAAATTATATAGTCTAACCTGGGCACTAATGCACTGTCTGACACAACCTGAGCTCGGACCTCCTGACCAACACCCAGACAGCTGACCGCACACTGAGCACATCAGAACCGCCATTGCCTTAGGTCATCATCTCTTCCCTACCTCAGTTTTTAGGCTTCAGTACCTAGACCTTATCTCCAATCACTGCCCAGGGGTGCCTGTGATGCAGAAATCAGAACTCTTCCTTACCCATGGCAAGAAACCTTGTGGTTGGCATGTTGTCCAACGTTCAGTGTAGGAGAAACCAGGATTCACCATGAGGCCCTGCCCATTCTTGTTTGCGAAGTGGGCATAAACACGCATTGTGACCCTCAGCGTGAGTCCTGTCCTCTAGTAAGTCCTCTCAGTGGCTCGACCATTAGATGTCATAATGGGCTTGACATGTCCCTAGCCCACAATTTTTAACCAGATTTCTGGTTGTCTGTTCGGCCCTCCCCAGGGCTCTACTCTGGAATCCCTCATTTGGTGGGACACCTGAGGTTAAAAAACAAAACATGGCAAATCAACAACAACAACAAAACGGACTTCTTCCATCCCACAGAATGACCCCAAACTCTTTGGACGGAGCCAAACCCCCAGAGTGTAAGACTCGTCCATTTCCCATGAAGTCACCAGGGAATTTCACGACCATGAGTGTCACGATATCCAGAGACAAAAACTTGAGCACGAGCCTCACACTCGCCCCTTATTCATATCCCGAAGAGTTCTCCTCATGGTCTGTAGATCAATCCTGCCATACCTATGACCTGAAACATAAGCCGCGTTTGTGTTTTCAGACGACTGTCCAAACAGCTCTGCCTACACACCCTACAGGCTCAGGCCCCTGGAGCCAAACCTGAGGACTGTACTTGCCCTCTCCAAGGGAATTGTATGTGCCCATTCCAATGGCCACAACCCTACTAATAGGATAAACCTGCAAACTCCCTGAGGCCATCCCAATAGTGGTGGCTTCCCAGGACAAACTCGGGCAATCTGAGCCCATCTGAGAACCTACATGCACTCAGACGCATAGACTGATGTTCCCAGAGGTAAAAAGGTACGAACAGGCCCCTAGGCACTATTCGGATTCATTGTTGTGGTATCCAGTCATCTCTCCTCAGAGGCCTGGATTTCAATACCAGCATATGGCTGTTTCCTGACTCATCCGTCATAAAAAATCTCATCTACATATGGGAAACTTGCACGTTGGAGCTGTGTCAAAGCCTCTGTTTGAAAAAACCCTTCAGGACCCCAGTGCCACCGCTTCATTCCAAGGTCTCCATAGACACAAAAACATATTAGGATCCATCCACAGGAGAGTCCATTTCAACTCAGATCCAGATTGCTCGCCCAGATCCAGCAGATATAACCTGTCTTGTTGCTAGGACACAATTGGAATGCAAGGTGGGCTACCCAGGCATCCATCCTTAGAACCCTGCTCGGAATCGTTGGCCTGGAGCCAACCAACATGTCTCAATTGTCCTGCACAAGAATCTTTGCAGTTTGGAGCTTCTCACAACTAACATCGTGGGAAAACCCCCACGGCCTCGTGACCCCCCCGCCCCTTCATGAAGGGCCATCAGGGACAGAAACACCAACCTGAGCGATCTTCTGATCCTCGCCCTGACATCATAAGCACGAGATCTCGATTCAGGTCTGTAGATAGTTCCTGCCTGGTCCTCACCCAGAAACCTAAGCCTAGCTTGTGTTCTCAGATTTCCGTCTTCAGACTACTGGCCCACAAGCCTCCAGTTTGCAAACCAGAACTATAATGCAGCACTCTTCCAGCCTTCAGGAAGAAAAACATTGCCCTGTGGGGCTACCCAGAAACTCCAAATGAGGATCAACCTGCACGCCATTCGACTGTACCCCAAATATATAGGCTGACCTGGGCACTATTGCCCTTTCTACACAGCCTGAGCCTGGACTTCCTGGCCCCACCCAGAAAGCTGGTCGAACACTGAGCACGCCGGACGAGCCATGTCCTTAGGTCGTCATCTCTTCCCAACCTCGATTCTCAAGTTTCAGAACCTAGACCTTATCTCCAATCACTGCCCAGGCTTGTAAGTGATGCAGAAATCACAAATCCTTCCCCGTGGCTAGAAACCATGTGGTTGGCATGTTTTCCAATGTTCAGTGTAGTTGAAACCAGTGTGGCCCATGAGGCCCCGCCCATGTTTATGGGCCACATTGGTCAGAAACACACATTGTGACCCTCAGCCTGATCCCAGTCCTCAGGTAAGGCCTCTCAGTGGCTGGATGAAGAGATAGCATATTGGGCTTGCCATGCCCCTAGGCCCCAAATTTTACCCATAGTTCGGGTTGTCCCTTCGCTTTTCCACAGGGCTCTTCTTTGGAATTCCTCTTTTGGCGGGACACCTAAGGTAACCAACCTGAAAGGAGACCTCCCATTCCACAGATTGACGAAAAAGAATTGGGATCGGGCCAATTCCACAGAGAGGAAGATTCGTCAATGGCCCATGAGGTTTCCCAGACAATCCACGGCCATCGCTGATACCGAATCTAGAGACAAAAGACTGAACAAGCACCTCAGACTCGCTCTTTCCTCATATCCTGAAGTGTTCTTCTCATGGTTTATAGATCGGGCCTGCCATACCTATGTCTCCAAACCTAAGCTGAGTTTATGTTTTCAGACTTCTGTCCTCAAAGTCCTGGGCCACACACCCTCCACGCTGCGGTCCCTGGAGCCACACATAAGGACTGTGCCTACCCAATCCATAGGAACTCTGCCCATTCCATTGTCCAAAACCGTAAAATTAGGAGAACCCTCCAAATTCCTGAGGCCATCCCAATAGTGCAGGTCGCCCGTGACAAACAAGCGCGGTCTGATAGCAGCTGAGCATCAACCTCCACTCATACCATAGATGGATGTCTGCAGAGAAGAAGATTGAACCAGACAGGACCCTGGCCATATCGGATCCATTGCTTTGGTTACAGGCATGTCTCCTCAAAAGCCTGGATTCCAATACCAGCATAGGGGTTTTCCTGAGGCAGCAATCAGAACAAATCTCGTCTCCACAAGGAAACATGTGCATCGAGCTATGTCAAAAGCTTAGGATAATACTTCAGGGTCCTGGTGCCACGGCCCCATTCCAAGGCCCCATGGACACAAACACACATTAGGACCCATCCTCAGGAAAGTCCATATCAAGTCAGCCACCCCGGTTGCTCCCGCAGAGCCATCAGATCTGAACTGGCTTGTTGCTAGGAGACAATTGGAATGCGAGGCTGGCTTCCCAGGCATCCTCCCTCGAATGGTGCTCTGGAGTCATTCCATATGGGATGTCCTGGAGCTGCCCAAAGGTCTCAATTATCCCGCAGAAGGAATTCTTGAAGGGGGCAACCCACAACTCCCACGTGGGAAAAACTCCATGGACACGAGATTCCCGCTCCCTTCATGAAGGGGCCGTCAGGCACAGAAACTCCAACCTAAGCCAAAGTCTAATTCTCTCCCTGACTTGAAATGGATGAGATATTGGTTCAGATTCTCAGGGGGTACCTGCCGTGCCCTTGCCCTGAGCCCAAGTATAACTTTTGTTCTCAGAATTCCGACCTCACTCTCCTGGCCTCAAAGCCCTCATGATTGGTAAATCCGGTCCCACAATGCAGCACATGGCCTGCTTTCTGGAAAAAAAAATATTGCCTAAAGAGCTGCCAAGGCACCTTATATGAAGATAAACCTACACGGTACTTGACTTTGCCCGAATTATATAGTCTAACCTGGGCACTAATGCACTATCTGACACAACCTGAGCCGGGACTTCCTGACCAACACCCAGACAGCTGACCGCACACTGAGCACATCAGATCCGCCATGGCCTTAGGTCATCATCTCTTCCCTACCTCAGTTTTCAGGCCTCAGAAACTAGACTTTATCTCTGCCTGGGGGTGAGTGTGATGCAGAAATCAGAACTTCTCCTTACACATGGCAAGAAACCTTGTGGTTGGCATGTTGTCCAACGTTCATTGTAGGAGAAACTAGCATTCACCCTGAGGCCCGCCTATTCTTGAGTGCGACGAGGGCATAAATATGCATTGTGACCCTCAGTGTGAGTCCTGTCCTCTAGTAATTCCTCTCAGAGCCTGGATCACTAGATGTCATAATGGGCTTGACATAGCCCTAGGCCCCAATTTTTAACCAGATTTCTGGTTGTCCAGTCACCCCTCCCCAGAGCTCTACTCTGGAATTCCTCATTTGGTGGGACAACGGAGGTTAAAAAATGAAACAAAACAAAGCAACAACAACAAAAAAAACGACTTCTTCCATCCCACAGAATGACCCCAACCTCTTTGGAAGGGGCCAAATCCCCAGAGAGTAAGACTCGTCCATTTCCCATGAAGTCACCCGGAAATTTCACGACCATGAGTGACATGATATGCAGAGACAAAAACATGAGCAATAGCCTCACACTCGCTTTTTTTTCATATACCGAAATGTTCTCCTCATGGTCTGTAGATCAGTCCTGCCCTACCTATGACCCGAAACAGAAGTCGAGTTTGTGTTTTCAGACAACTGTCCAAACAGCCCTGGCCTACACACCCTATAGGCTCAGGCCCCTGAAGCCAAACCTGAGGACTGTTCTTGCCCTCGCAAGGGAATTGTGTGAGCCCATTCCAATGGCGACAACGCAACTAAAAGTATAAACCTTTAAATTCCCTGAGGCCATCCCATAGTGTTGGCTTCCAAGGACAAACA
The DNA here is from genome assembly GCF_964662115.1 of Mustela nivalis. NCBI lineage: Eukaryota > Metazoa > Chordata > Mammalia > Carnivora > Mustelidae > Mustela > Mustela nivalis. The sequence goes on along the minus strand of NW_028136304.1, from coordinate 844,238 downwards.
CGGGCAATCTGAGTTCATCTGAGCACCTACCTGCACTCTGACCCATAGATAGATGTCGCCCGAGGTAAAAAGAAACCAACAGGCCCCTAGGCACTAATCGGATTCATTGCTTTGGTTTCCAGGCATCTCTCCTCAGAGGCCTGGATTTCAATACCAGAATATGGCTGTTTCTTGACTCACCCATCAGAACAAATCTCCTCTACACATGGGAAACTTGCATGGTGGAGCTGTGTCAAACCTCTGTTTAGGAGAAGCCTTCAGGGCCCTAGTGCCACCGCTTAATGCCACAGTCTCCATAGACACAAAAACATATTAGGACCCATCCACAGGAGAGTCCATTTAAACTCAGCCTCCTCGGTTGCTCCCCGAGATCCAACAGATCTAGCCTATCTTGTAGCTAGGAGAATATTGGAATGTGAGGTGGGCTACCCAGCCATCCATCCTTAGAACCCTGCTCAGAATCGTTGGCCTGGAGCCAACCAACTGGTCTCAATTGTCCCACAGTAGAATCTTTGCAGTTTGGAGCTTCTCACAACTCCCATGGTGGGAAAACCCCCACGGCCTCGTGATTCCCCCCCTTTATGAAGGGGCCATCAGGGACAGAAAGTCAAACCTGAGGCATCGTCTGATGCTCAACCTGACTTCAGGTGCACGAGATCTCGATTCAGGTCTGTAGATTGTGCCTGCCATGTCCTCACCATAAAACCTAAGCCTAGCTTGTGTTCTCAGAGTTCCGTCCTCAGACTACCGGCCCACAAGCCCTCCAGTTTGGCAATCCGGAAGTACAATGCAGCACTCTGTGGGCCCTCCAAGAGAAACATTGCCCTCTGGGGCTACCTAGAAACCCCAAATGAAGATCAACCTGCACGCCATTTGGCTGTACACCAAATATATAGGCTGATCTGGGCATCATTGCCTTCTCTGACACAGCCTGAGCTGGACCTCCTGGCCCCACCCAGACAGCTGGCCGCACACTAGGCACATTGGAACCAACATGGCCTTAGTTCGTCATCTCTTCCCAACCTCGGTTTTCAGGCTTCAGTACCTAGACCTTATCTCTAATCACTGCCCAGGTTTGAAAATGTTGCAGAAATCAGAACTCGTTCCCTTGGCAAGAAACCTCGTGGTTGGCATGTTGTCCAACGTTCAGTGTAGTTGAAACCAGTGTGGCACATGAGACCCAGCCCATGCTTGAGGGCTACATTGGTCTCAAACACACATTGTGACCCTCAGCCTGAGCCCGGTCCTCAGGCAAGGCCTCTCAGTGGCTGCATGAAGAAACAGCATATTGGGATTGCCATGCCCCTAGACCCCAATTTTTTACCATAGTTCGGGTTGTCCCTTCACTCTTGCCCAGGGCTCTGCTTTGGAATTCCTCTTTTGGTGGGACACCTCAGGTAACAAACCTTAAAGGAGTCCTCCCATCCCACAGATTCACGAAAAAGAATTGGGATCGGACCAGATCCACAGAGAGGAAGATTTGTCCATGGCCCAGGAGGCCTCCCCGACATTCCTCGGCCATCGCTGATACAAATCCAGAGACAAAAGCCTGAGCAAGCGCCTCAGACTCGCTCTTTCTTCATATCCTGAAGAGTTCTTCTCCTGGTTTGTAGGTCGGGCTTGCCATACCTACGTTCCCAAACCTAAGATGAGTTTGTCTTTTTTGTTTTCTGTCCTCAAATTCCTGGGCCACATACCCTCCAGACTGAGCCCCTGGAGCCACACATTAGTACTGTGCCTACCCAATCCATGGGAATTCTGCCCATGCCATTGTCTCAAACCGTTCAAATTAGGAGAACCCTCCATAGTCCCTGAGGCCATCTCAATGGTGTAGGTTGTCCCGGACAAACAAGGGCCGTCTGACACCAGCTGAGCATCAACCTCCACTCATACCATAGATGGATGTCCCCAGAGAAGAAGATTGAACCAGGCAGGACCCTAGGACATAATGGGATCCATAGCTTTGGTTTACAGGCATGTCTCCTCAAAAGCCTGGATTCCAATACCAGCATAGGGCTTCTCCTGAGGCACCCATCAGAACAAATCTCGTCTCCACAAGGAAACTTGTGCATGGGAGCTATGTCAAAGGCTTAAGAGAATACTTCAGGGTGCCGGTGCCACCGCCCCATTCCAAGGCCCTCAGGGACACAAACAAACATTAGGACCCATCCTCCGGAAAGTCCATTTCAACTCAGCCACCCCGGTAACACCTGCTGAGCCATCAGATCTATACTGTCTTGTTGCTAGAAGAAAATTGGAAAGCGAGGCGGGCTTCCCAGGCATTCATCCTCGAATGGTGCTCTCGAGTCATTCCATATGTGATGTCCTGGAGCTGTCCAACAGGTCTCAATTGTCCCGCAGAAGGAATCTTTGAAGTGCCATCTCACAACTCCCAACGTGGGGAAACCTCCATGGACTAGAGATTCCACTCCCTTCATGAATGGGCCGTCATGTACAGAAACTCCAACCAGAGCCAATGTCTGATCCTCGCCCTGAATTCAGATGCATGAGATATTGGTTCAGATCTGCCGAGGTACCTGCCGTGCCCTCGACCTGAAACCCAAGTCTAGCTTGTGTTCTCAGACTTCCGTCCTCACACTCCTGGCCCAGAAGACCTCAAGTTTGGCAATTCCGAACCCACTGTGCAGCACTTTGCCTGCCCTCTAGAAAAAAAATATTGCCTCATGAGCTGCCCAGGCACATCATATGAGGATAAACCTACACGCCACTTGACTGTACGTAAATTATATACTCTAAGCTGTGCACTAATGCACGGTCTGACACACCTGAGCCCGGACCTCCTGACTAACACACAGACAGCTGACCACACACTGAGCACAACAGACCAGCCATGACCCTCGGACATCATCTCTTCCATACCTCAGTTTTCAGGCTTCAGAACCTACCTTTTCTCCAATCACTGCCCAGGGGTGATGGTATGTAGAAATCAGAACTCCTCCTTACCCATGGCAAGAAACCTTGTGGTTGGCATGTTGTCCAACGTTCAGTGTAGGAGAAATCAGCATTCACCCTGAGGCCCAGCCCATTCTCAAGTGCGACGAGGGCATAAACACACCAAACTCTTTGGACGAGGCCAACCTTCTAAAGAGTAAGACTCGTCCATTTCCCATGAAGTCACCCGGAAATTTCACGACCATGAGTCACACGATATCCAGAGATAAACTTGAGCAAGAGCCTCACACTCGCCCTTTTTTCATATCCCGAAGAGTTCTTCTCATGTTCTGTAGATCAGTCCTGCCATACCTATGACCCGAAACATAAGCCGAGGTTGTGTTTTCAGACAACTGTCCAAACAGCCCTGGCCTACACACCCCAAAGGCTCAGGCCCTTGGAGCCAAACCTGAGGACTGTACTTGCCCTCTCCAAGGGAATTGTGTGTACCCATTCCAATGGCCACAATCCTACTAATAGGATAAACCTCCAAAGTTCCTGAGGCCATCCCAATAGTGGTGGCTTCCCAGGACAAACAGGAGCAATCTGAGCCCAAATGAGCACCTACCTGCACTCAGACCCATAGACTGATGTCCCCAGAGGAAAAAAGGAATGAACAGACCACTAGGCACTAATCGGATCCATTGCTATGGTTTCCAGGCATGTCTCCTCAGAGGCCTGGATTTCAATACCAGCATATGGCTGTTTCTTGACTCACCCATCAGAACAAATCTCATCTACATATGGGAAACTTGCATGGTGGAGCTGTGTCAAAGTCTCTGTTTAGAAGAACCCATAAGGGACCCAGTGCCACCGCTTCATTCCAAGGTCTCCATAGACACAAAAACATATTAGGACACATCCACAGGAGAGTCAATTTCAACTCAGCCTCCTCAGTTGCTCCCCCAGATCCAGCAGATCTAACCTTTCTTGTAGCTAGGAGAAAAATGGAATGCCAGGTGTGGTACCTAGCCATCCATCCTCAGAACCATGCTTGGAATCCTTGGCCTGGCGCCAACTAACAGGTCTCAATTGTCCTGGAGAAGAATCTTTGTAGTTTGGAGCTTCTCACAACTCCCATCGTGCGAAACCCCCCATGGCCTCGTGATTCCCCCCCTTCATGAAGGGGCCATCAGGGACAGAAAGTCCAACCTGAAGATCGTCTGATCCTCACCCTGCCTTCAAATGCACGAGATCTCGATTCAGGTCTGTAGATTGTGCCTGCCATGTCCTCACCCATAAAAACTAAGCCTAGCTTGTGTTCTCAGACTTCAGTCCTCAGACAACTGGCCCACAAGCCATCCAGTTTGGCAATCCAGAAGTACAATGCGGCACTCTGCCTGCTCCCTGGAAGAAGAACATTGCCCTCTGGGGCTACCCAGAAACCCCAAATGAGGATCAACCTGCACGCCATTTGGCTGTACACCAAATATATAGGCTGAAGTGGGCACAATTGCCCATTCTGACACAGCCTGAGCCTGGAACTCCTGGCCCCACCCAGACAGCTGGCCGCACACTGAGCACATCGGACCCGCCATGGCCTTAGGTCGTCATCTCTACCCAACCGCGGTTTTCAGGCTTCAGAACCTTGACCTTATCTCCAATCACTGCCCAGGTTTGAAAATGTTGCAGAAATCCGAACTCGTTCCCTTGGCATGAAACCTCGTGGTTGGCATGTTGTCCAACTTTCAGTGTAGTTGAAACCAGTGTGGCACATGAGACCCAGCCCATGGTTGAGGGCCACATTGGTCTCAAACACACATTGTGACCCTCAGCCTGAGCCCGGTCCTCAGGCAAGGCCTCTCAGTGGCTGCATGAAGAAACAGCATATTGGGCTTGCCATGCCCTAGACCCTAATTTTTAACCATATTTCGGGTTGTCCCTTCACTCTTGCCCAGGGCTCTGCTTTGGAATTCCTCTTTTGGTGGGACACCTCAGGTAACAAACCTTAAAGGAGTCCTCCCATCCCACAGATTCACAAAAAAGAATTGGGATAGGGCCAAATGCACAGAGAGGAAGATTCGTCCATGGCCCATGAGGCCTCCCCGACATTCAACGGCCATCGCTGATACAAAATCCAGAGACAAAAGCCTAACCAAGCGCCTCAGACTCGCTCTTTCTTCATATCCTGAAGAGTTCTTCTCATGATTTGTAGTTCGGCCATGCCATACCTACGTTCCCAAACCTAAGCTGAGTTTGTGTTTTTTGTTTTCTGTCCTCAAATTCCTGGGCCACACACCCTCCAGGCTGGGCCCCTGGAACCACACATTAGGACTGGGCCTAACCAATCCATGGGAATTCTGCCCATTCCATTATCCAAAACCGTACAAATTAGGAGAAACCTCCAAATTCCCTGAGGCCATACCAATGGTGTAGGTTGTCCGGGACAAAAAAGGGCCGTCTGACACCAGCTGAGCATCTACCTCCACTCATACCATAGATGGATGTCCCCAGAGAAGAAGATTGACCAGACAGGACCCCAGGCCATAATGGGATCCATAGCTTTGGTTTACAGGCATGTCTCCTCAAAAGCCTGGTTTCCAATACCAGCTGAGGGCTTCTCCTGAGGCACCCATCAGAACAAATCTCGTCTACACATGGGAAACTTGCATGTTGGAGCTCTCTCAAAGCCTCTGGTTAGAAGGACATTTCAGGTTCCCGGTGCCAGCGCCTCATTCCAAGGTCTCCATGGAGACACACCCACATTAGGACCCATCCACAGGAGAGTCCATTTCAACTCAGCCCCCTCAGTTGCTCCCCCTGATCCAGCAGATCTAACCCGTCTTGTCGCTAGGAGATGATTGGAATGAGAGGCAGGCTTCCCAGACATCCATACTTAGAACCATTCTCAGAATTATGCTGTATGGGAAGTCCTGGAGCCAACCAACAGGTCTCAATAGTCCCGCAGAAGAATCTTTACTGTTTGGAGCATATCACAACTCCCATCATGGGCAAACCTCCATGGCCTCGTGATTTCGCCCCCTGTGCTTCATGAAGGGGCCATCAGGGACAGAAGCTCCAACCTGAGCGATCGTCTGATCCTCGCCCTGACTTCAGATGCAGGACATCTTGATTCATCTCTGCAGAGTGTGTCTGCCGTGCCCTTGCCCAGAAACGTAAGTCTAATTTGTGTTCTCAACTTCCATCCTCACATTCCTGGCCCACAAGCCCTCCAGTTTGGCAATTCCAGAACTACAAGGCAGCACTCTGCCTGCTTTCCGGAAGAAAAACTTTGCCCTCTGGGGCTACTCAGATTCCCCAAATGAGGATCAACCTGCATGCCACTTGACTGGACCCCAATTATACAGGCTGCCCTGGGCACTACTGCCCTTTCTGGCACAGCCTGAGACTGAACCTCCTGGCTCGCACCCACCCAGCTAGCCACACACTGAGCACATCGGACCCGCCATGGCCTTAGGTCATCATCTCTTTCCAACCTCGGTTTTCAGGCTTCAGAACCTAAACCTTATCTCCAGTCACCACCCAGGGTTGAACATGATGCAGGAATCAGAACTCCTTCCCCATGGCAAGAAACCTTGTGGTTGGCATGTTGTCCAACGTAAAATGTAGTTGAAACCAGTGTGGCCCATGAGGCCCTGCAGATGCTTGAGGACCAAGTCGTTCACAAACATGCATTCTGACCCTCAACGTGAGCCCAGTTCTCAAGTAAGGCCTCTCAGTGGCTGGACCAAAAGACAGCATATTGGGCTTGTCATGCCCCTAGGCCCCAATTTTTAACCAGATTTCTGGTTGTCCAGTCTCCCCTCCCCAGGGCTCGGCTTTGGAATCCCTCTTTTGGTGGGACACCTGAGGTAACAAAACTGAAAGGACTCCTCCCATCCCACAGTTTGACCCAAAACAATTGGAATCGGGCCAAATCCACAGAGCGGAAGACTCGTCCATGGCCCATGAGGCCTCCCGGACATTCCACGCCCATCGTTGACACAAAATCCAGAAACAAAAGCCTGAACAAGTGCCTCACAATCTCTCTTTCTTCATATCTGGAAGAATTCTCCTCACGGTCTGTAGATCGGGCCTGCCATACCTACGTCCCTAAACCTAAACTGAGTTTGTGTTTTAGACTTCTGTCTCCACAGTCCTGGTGCACACACCCTGCAGGCTGGGGCCCCTGGAGCCACATCAAAACTGTGCCTTCCCTCTCCACAGGAATTCTGCCCATTCCATTGTCCATAATCATAAAATTAGGAGAAACCTCCAAAGTCCCCAAGGCCTTCACAATAGTGTAGGCCGCCTGGGACAAACAAGGGCCATCTGACACCAGCTGAGCATCTAACTCCACTAATACCTTAGATGGATGTACACAGAGAAGAAGATTCAACCGGACAGGCCCCTAGGCTCTAAACGGAGCCATTGCTTTGGTTTCCAGTTATCTCTCTTCAGAGGCCTATATTCCAATAACAGTATATGGGGGTTTCCTGAGGCACCAATCAGAACAAATCTCGTCTCCACATGGGAAACTTGTCCTTTGGAGATGTCTCAAAACCTCCGGTTAGGAGAATCCTTCAGGGCCCATGCACCAATGCCCCATTCCAAGGTCTCCATGGACACAAACCCACATTAGCATCCATCCTCAGGAGAGTCCATTTCAACTCAGCCCCCTTGGTTGCTCTGACAGAGCCAGCATATCAAACCTGTCTATTTGCTAGGAGACAACTGCAATGTGAGGCGGGCTTCCCATGCATCCATCCTAAGATCCCTGCTCTGGTGTCATTCTGTATGGTATGTACTGGAGTGATACAAAAGGTCTCAATTGTTGATCAGAAGGAATCCTTGTTGTTTGGAGCATCTCACAACTCCCATCGTGGGTAAACCTCCATGGACTGGAGATGCTGTCCCCTTCATAAAGTGGCCAGAATGGACAGAAATTCAAACCTAAGCCTAGGTTTGAACCTCGCCCTGACTTCAGATTCATGATATCCCGATTCAGATCTGCAGAGGGTGCCTGCCGTGCCCTCGCCCAGAACCTACGCCTAACATGTGTTCTCAGACTTCCGTCCTAACACTCCCCGTCCACAAGGCATCCTCTTTGGAAATTCCGGAGCCACAATGCAGCACTCTGCCTGTCCTCCAGAAGAAAAACATTGCCCTTGGGGCTACCCAGAAATGCCAAATAAAGATCAACCTGCACGGCACTCAGTTGTACCCCAATTATACAATCTACCCTGGGCACTAAGGCCCTGTCTGACACAGCCCAAGCTTGGACCTCCCGACCAACACCCAGACAGCTGGCTCCACGCTGAGCATATCGGACCCGACATGGCCTTAGGTCGTCATCTCTTCCCAACCTCGGTTTTCAGACTTCACAACCTGGACCTTATGTCCAATCACTACCCAGGGGTGAATGACATGCAGAAATCAGAATTAATACTTCCCCATGGCAAGAACTCATGTGGTTGACATGTTGACTATCATTCAGTGTAGGAGAAACAAGCATGCACCATGAGTCCCCACCCATGCTTGAGTACCACGAGGGCATAAACACGCATTGTGACCCTCAGCATGAGTTCTGTCCTCAATGAAGGCCTCTCAGTGGCTGGACCATTAGAAGGCATATTGGGCTTGCCATGCCCCTAGGCCAGTATTTTTAGTTAGATTTCTTGTTGTCCAGGGCTCTGCTCTGGAATCCCTCTTTTGGTGGGACACCTTAGTTAACAAAACTGAATCCCACAGATTAACCCAAAACAATTGGGATCTGGCCAAATCCACAGAGAGAAAGACTCTTCCATGGCCCATGAGGACTCCTCGACATTCCACGGCCATCATTGACACAAAATCCAGGGGCAAAAGCCTGACAAGTGTCACACTTTCACCCTTTATTCATATCCCAAAAAGTTCTCCTCATAGTCTGTAAATCGGGCCTGCCATACCTACGTCCCCAAACCTAAGCTGAGTTTGTGTTTTAAGACATCTGTCCCCACAGTCCTTGCCCACACACCCTCAAGGCTGGGCTCTTGGAGCCACACATCAGGTCTGTGCCTGCCCACTCCACAGGAATTCTGCCCATGCCATTGTCCATAATCATACAATTTAGGAGAAACCTCCAAAGTCCCCGAGGCCATCCCTATAGTGTAGGCCGCCCGGACAAACAGGAGCGGTCTGACACCAGCTGAGCAACTACCTCCATTTCATAAAATAGACAGATGTCGACAGAGAAGAAGATTGAACCAGAGAGGCTCCTAGGACCTAATTGGATGCATTGCTGTGGTTTCTATGTATCTCTCTTCAGAAGCCTGGTTCTAATACCAGCATATGTGGGTTTCCTGAGGCACCAATTAGAACAAATCTTGTCTCCACATGGAAAACTTGCTCTTTCGAGTTGTTTCAAAATCTCCGGTTAGAATCCTTTAGAGCCCTGGGGCCACCACCCCATTCCAACGTCCTCATGGACACAAACACACATTAAGACCCATCTTCAGGAGAGTCCATTTCAACTCAGCTCCCACGATTGCTCCTGCATAGCCATCAGATCGTACCTGTCTTGTGGCAGGGAGACAATTGGTGTAAGAGGCAGTCTGCTCAGGCATCCATCCTTAGAACCCGGCTCTGGAGTCATTCCATATGGGATGTCCTGGAGCCATCCAACAGTTCTCAATTTTCCCGCAGAAGGAATCCTTGCAGTTTGGAGCATCCCACAACTCCCAACGTGGGAAAACCTCCATGGCCTCGAGATTCCATCCCTTTGATGAAGGGGCCATCATGGACAGAAACTCCAACCTGCGCCTAAGTCTGATCCTCGTCCTGACTTCAGATGAATGAGATTTTGATTCGGATCTGCAGAGGGTGCCTGCCGTGCCCTCGCCCTGAAACTTAAGTCTAGCTTATGATCTCAGACTTACGTCCTCACACTCCTGGTCCCGACGCCCTTAAGTTTGGCAATTCTGGACCCACAATGCTGCACTCTGCCTGCCCCAGTGAGATTCCCTGACACAATAAATGAGGATGAACCTACATGGAACTCAACTGTACCCAAATTATACAGTCTAACCTGGGCACTAATGCACTGTCTGACACAGCCTGAATCCATACCTCCTGAACAACACCCAGAAAGCTGACCGCACACTGAGCACATCGGACCCTCCATGACCTTAGGTTATCATCTCATCCCAACCTCGATTTTCTGGATTCAGAACTTAGATCTTATCTCCAGTCACTGCCCAGGGGTGAACATGATGCAGAAATCAGAATTCCTCCTTCCCCATGGAACGAAACCTTGTGGTTCGTATGTTGTCCAAAGTTCAGTGTAGGAGAATCAAGCATGGCCCATGAGTCCCCGCCCATGCTTGATGCCTACATTGGGCACAAACATGCATTGTGACCCTCAGTGTGAGCACTGTACTCAAGGAAGACCTCTCAGTGGCTGGACCAAGGTACCCCATATGGGGATTGCCATGCCCTTAGGCCCCCTATCTTATACAGAGTTCGGGTTGTCCAGTCGCCCCTTCCCAGGGTTCTGCTCTGGAATCCCTCTTTAGTGGCACACCTGAGGTAAAAAAAAAAAAAAAAAAAAAAAAAAAAAAACAAAAAAAAAACAGAATGGACTCCTCCCATCCCACGGAATGACCCCAAAATATTGGGATCATCCAAATCCCCATAGAGGAACTCTCACCCATGGTCCATGAGGACGCCCCTACATTCCACGGCCATCAGTGACACAAAATCCAGAGTCAAAAGCCTGAGCAAGTGCCTCACACTCACTCTTTGTTCATATCCTGAAGAGTTCTGCTCAAGGTCTGTAGATCGGGCCTCCCATACCTATGTCCCCAAACCTAAGACGAGTTTCTGTTTTCAGACTTCTGTCCCCACAGCTCTGACCCACACACCCTCCATGCTTGAACCCCTAGAGCCACACCTCAGGATTGTGCCTTCCCTCCCCAAAGGAATTCTGCCCATTTCATTGGCCACAAACTTGCAAATTAGGAGAAACCTCCAAAGTCAAAGTGGCCATCCCAATAGTGTAGACTGCCCAGGACAAATAGGGGCAATCTGACACCAGCTGAGGAACTACCTCCACTCAATCCCATAGACAGATGAACCGAGAGAAGAAGATTAAACCAGACAGGCCCCAGGCCCTAATCAGATCCATTGCCTTGGTTTCCAGGCATCTCTCCTCAGAGTTCTGGTTTCCAATACCAGCATATTGGGGGTTACTGAAGCACCAATGAGAACAAATCTTGTTTCCCCATGGGAAAAATGCTTCTTGGAGCTGTGTCAAAACCTCTGGTTAGGAGCATCCTTCAGAGCCCTGGTGCCACTGCCCCATTCCAAGGTCTCCATGGACACAATCCCACATTATGACCGATCCTCAGGAGAATGCATTTCAACTCAGCCCCCTCGGCTGCTACATCATAGGCAGCAATCAAACGTGCCGTTTCGCTAGGAGACAATTGGAATGCAAGGCCGGATGCCCAGGCATCCATCCTTAGAACCCTGCTCTGCAATTGTTCCATATGGGATGCCCTGGAGCCATCCAACAGGTTTCAACTGACCCGCAGAAAATCCTTGTGGTTTGGAGCATCTCACTACTGCCATCATGGGAAAACACCAATGGCGGTGTGATGACCCCCCTTCATGAAGGGGCCATCATGGACAGAAACTCCAACCTGAGCCAACATATGAACCTCGCCCTGACCTCAGATGCATGAAATCTCAATTCAGCTCTGCAGAGTGTGCCTGCCATGTCCTCGCCCTGAAACCAAAGCAAAGCTTCAGTTCTCAGACTTACATCCTTGCATTCCTGGCCCCAAGGACTCCAGTTTGGCAGTTCCGGAGCCAGAATGCAGCACTCTGCCTGCCCTCCAGAAGAAAGACTTTGCCTTATGGGGCTACAGAGAAACCCCAAATAATTATCTTCTGCATGCCACTCAACTGTACCCCAATTATACAGCGTATCTGGGCACGAATGCCCTGTCTGGCACAGCCTGAGTGCAGACCTCCTGAACGACACCTAGAAAGCTGGCCCCAAACTGAACACATCGGACCCGCCATGGCCTTAGTTCGTCATCTCTTCCAAACCTCGGTTTTCAGGCTTCAGAACCTCGACCTTATCTCCAATTAGTGCCCAGAGGTGAACGTGATGCAGAAATCAAAACTCCTCCTTCCCCATGGCAAGAAACCCTGAGGTTGGCATGTCCAAGGTTCAGTGTAGGAGAAACCTGCAAGCTCAATGAAGTCCCGCCCAATATTGAGGACTTCCTTGGGCACAAACACACATTGTGACCCTCAGCATGAGTCCACTATTCAAGTAACGTCTCTCAGTGGCTGGACCAAGAATCTGCATATGGGCTTGCCATGCCCATAGGACCCCAGGCCTAACCAGAGGGTGGGTATTCCAGTTGTATGTACCCAGTGCTCTGCTCTAGAATCCCTCTATTGTGGGAACACATGAGGCAGAAAACAGGACTCCTCCCTTCCCACAAAATGACCCCAATCTCTTGGGAGCCGGACAAATCACCAGAGAGGGAGACTTCCATGGCCCATGAGACCATGCTTACATTAAATGACCATCATGAATACAACATCCAGAGACATAAGCTTGAACGACCGCCTCTCACTCGCCTTACTTTCTAATCACAATGAGCTCCCCTCACGGACTGTAGATCACTCCTGCCATAACCTCAGCCCCAAACCTCAGCCGAGTTTGTGTTTTTGGATGTCTGTCCCCACAGCCCTGGCCCACACAGCCGCCAGGCTGGGGCCTCTGGAGCCACACCACAGGACTGTCCTGCTCTCTCCAAGGAGACTATGCCCATTCCATTGCCCATAACCCCACAGAATAGGAGAAACCTCAAGGCCCCCGAGGACATCCCACTACTATAAGCCTCTCTGGACAAAGGCATCCTGACACTAGCTGAGCAACTACCTCCATGCAGAAACACAGACAGATGTCGGCAGAGACAGTAGATTGAACCAGACAGGCCCCTGGGCCCTAATCTGAACTCTTGCTTTGGTTTCCAGGTGTCACTCCTCAGAGGCCTGGGTTTGAAGACCAGCATCTGGGGCTTTCCTGAGACACCAAACAGAACAACTATCGTCTCCACATGGGAAGCTTCATTGTTGGAGCTGTGTCAAACCCTTCGGTTTGGAGAAACCTGCAGAGTCCCTGAGCCACCGCCACATTCCAAGGTCTCCATGGCCACCAACCCACAGTATGACTCATCCTCAGGAGAGTCCATTTCAACTCAGCCCTCTGAGAAACCCGCCCAAGAGCCTGCAGATTGAGCCTGCCTTGCCCCAAGCAGCCAGTGGGAATGTGAGGTGGCATTTGCAGACATTCATGCTTAGACCCCTTCTCTTGAGTCTTTCTGTAGGGGTCATCCTAGAACCATCTCATAGTACTCGACTCTCCTACAGAGGAAACCTTGATGTTTGGGGCAGCTCATAACTCCCAGCATTGGGAAACTTCCCTGGCCTCATGACGCCCCCACCCCCTTCAGGAAGGGGCCATAATGGACACAAACTCCAACCTGAGGCAACGTCTGATACTCGCCCTGACCTCAGATGCAGGAGATCTTGATTCAGTCTCTGCTGAGTGGGCCTGCCATGCCCTCGGCCCCAAACCTAACGCTAGCTTGTGTTTTCAGACTTCCCTCTTCACACTCCTGGCAAACAAGCCCTCCAGACTGGGAATTCCAGAACCACAACACAGTTTTCTGCCTGCCCACCAGAAGAAAAACGTTGCCCTATGGGGCTCTCCAGAAACCACAAATGAGAACCAACCTGCTCTGGCCTCGACCGCACCCTATCTGGAAAAGCTACCCTGGTCAGTAATGCTCTGTCTGACACAGCCTGACGTCCCGACAGACAAGGAAACAGCTGGCTGCACACTAAGCACATCAGACAGGCCATGGCCTTATGCTGTCATCTCTTCCCAACCTGGGTTTTCAGACATCTGACCCTAGATATTATATCAAATCCTGGCAAACGTGGGTAACTGAAGCACAAATCAGATCTTCTCCTTCCCCTTGGCTGGAAAGCTTGCTGTTGGCATGGAGTCATACCTTCAGTGTAGGAGAAACCTTCATGGCCCCTGAGGCCAAGCCTAAACTTGAGTGCCTCCTTGGGTACAAACTCGCATTGGGACCATCAGCATGGGCCCCATGTCGAAGTAAGGTCTCTCAGGGCCTGGACTAAGAGCCCGCATATGGGGCTTGCCAAGCCCCTATGATCCCAATCTTCACAAGAGCTCGAGTATTCCATTTGCTCGAACCCAGGACTGTGATCTGGAGTCCCTCTCCTGGAAGAACACCTGAGCCAGACAGCAGGACTCCACCCTTCCCACAAAATGTCCCCAAAATCTTAAGAGCTGGACCAACTCCTCAGAGAGGGAGACTCTTCCATAGCCCCTGAGGTCACCCCTACATTCCACGGCTATGGGAGACAAAACATCCAAAGACAAAAGCTTGCGTGACTGCCTCCCATTTGCCCTTCTTTCATAAGCTGAGGATCTCCTCTCACGGTCTGTGGGTCCATCCTGCAATGCTCTCGGCTCTGCACCCAAGCCGAGTTTGTGTTTTCAGACTTCTGTGCCCACAGCCCGGACCCACACACCCTCCAGGCTAGGGCCTATGGAGACACACTGAAGGACTGTGCCAGTCCTCTCCAAGAAAACTGTACCCAATCCATTGGCCACAACCCTAGAGATTAGGAGAATCCAATAAGGTCTCCAAGGCCATGCCTCGGCCATGGACTAAGAGGGGCACTCTGACACCAGCTGAGCAACTATCTCCACTTAGATACTCAGACAGTGTCCCCAGAGACAGAAGATTGAAACGGACAGGCATTTAGGCTCTAATCTGAACCCTAGCTTTGGTTTCCAGGTGTCTCTACACAGAGAACTGGTTTGAAGACCAGTATCTGGGGCTTTTCTGAGGCACCAAAGAGAACCTGTCTCATCTCCACATAGGGATCTCTTTTTAATTGGAGCAATATTACACCCTTCGGTTAGGCGAATACTTCATGGCCCCTGAGCTGCCAACATATTCCAAGGTCTCCATGCACACAAACCCACATTATGACCCATCCGCAGGAGAGTCCATTTCAATTCAGCACCCTAGTTAGCTCGCCCCAGAGCCAGTAGTTCAAACATGTCTTGTCACAAAGAGCCAATGGGAATGTGAGGTATGCTGTACAGGCATCCATCCTTCGAATCCTGCTCTCCAGTCTTTCCGTATGGGACATCCTGGAGCCATTCAACAGGACTCGACTGTCCAGCAGATGGAAAGCTTGTGGTATGGGTCAACGCACAAACTAGAGTTTGTGCTGGTGTCTAAGGTGCTGTGCAGGATTCTCCAATCTTGAGGGTTTGGCACAGGTCGAAGGGCATGGTTTCCTACTGGGGACAGGAGATATTCTATTGTGTGGCTCAGGGACCACATGTTGTATCCTAAGTTGGTATTTCAGAACAGGACCCTGAGGACAGATGCCTGAAAACCTAATCTAGTGTTCCAATGACGTCCTAGGAGCATGTCAGGTACAATCTTCTGACCCAGGAACATTGAAATGGCTGTCTGCTTGGATGTAGGTGATCAGGGCGTTTCAGACTGGCATTTGTGTCCAGTGCTGCCGACAATATTGGGTTGGGCTCAGGGCTCTTGCGTGTTTCTCCTAAACTGGAAGGTTTGGGCAGGTTTGACGGGCACAGTTTCCTTGGGGATGGCAGGCCCAGTCATGTGTTGTGGATCCAGAGACCCTGTCCTGGAGGGCATATGAGCCATGGTTTTGGGAGAGAAGTCTGCAAACACAAATGTGGGTTATGGTTAGTGGAAAGGTGATCACAGGCCCAATGAGTAGACCTGGAGTGCAGCTTGTCAGAAGTTGTAATTAGGGTGACTGGAAGGCAGTAGCACAGGCTTTTCTCTCTATATTGTGTGTCCAGGATGGCCTCGGAATGCAGGTATAGTCTCATGGGTCCATGGGAAACTTTTCCTCTCTATGGATCTGTGCAGCTCATAGTTTGGTGGCTTTTTTGGGGAAGGGAAGAGTGTTGTTTTCCATCTTATGGGTGCCCCAAAACAGGGATTCCAGATACAGGCTCTTTTTCTGGGCATCTGGGACTTCCCACCAAGGGTTAGGATTTGCACCTAGGGGTGTATGAGGCCTGCAATGCGGGATCATGATGGTGCAACTGAGAGGGATTGTTTGAAAGCTTGCTCAGGCTGAGTCTCACAATGCCTGTTTGCTCCCATGGCGGCCCTCAGGAGTGGGAGTGGTCTCATTGGTCATATATCTGGCTCCCTCTTAGAGAGTTGGACACCCAACCCAACAGCCAAATGTCCTGCCATGAGGAAGGGTGAGTTCTCTTCCGTCAGGTTCCTCTGTGCTTCAGGTTGCCCCATTGGCAGGGTTTCCAGCAAGGTCTCGAGATAGGTGCCTGAATACCAAGGATGGGTGGAGATGACGTACTTGGGCCATAGCAATCCCAAATGCTAGATATGAGGCCTAAAACTCGGTCGGGGCTCAGGCTCTGTCAGACACAGCGCTAGTGGCCATGGCAGCCTTTATATCAGAGTAGATTCGAGGGCGGAGCAGATTGATCCTCATGTGGAGTTTCTTGGGAAGATTCCCAGGCATTTGTTCATTCAATAGGGAAGGCAGAATGCTGTGTTGTGGCTCCAGATTTCCCAATCCCGAGAGCTTGGGGACCAGTCAGTTTTGGGTGGAATTGTAAACAAAAGCTATGGTTCAATTCAGTGCCAAGCAGAAGGCAGTTCCAATTTGTAGCAGTTTACTCGAGACATCCAGCACTGGAATAAGGGTGGATGTCAGATGCTTGCTCACACTAGAGTTTTTGTCTATGATGACCGACAAGTGGAGGGGTGGTATAAAGAGGCCATGGAGGAGTTCACATGCTGAGGCCTGTGAACTGCTGCAAAAAGTAACATTTCTTTGTACAGAGTAGGTGAAGTCTGGTTTGTTTACTCTAGGTTTCCCCATGTGGAAAGTTTGTGAAGAAGAGCTCTCCGGCATGGATGCCAGGAAAGCACACCTCCATTGACAATTGCAGCTGAGGAACATGGCAGATTCGTTCTGGTGGCTCTGGGACAAAGTGCCAAGGCCTTGAGTTGACATGGGATCTCTTGCAGATGGGTCACAATGCTTGTTTGTTACCAGGGAGAACTTAGAATGTGCTGGTTGCTAAGGTGCCATGCAGGATTCTCCTACCCTGAGGGTTTGGCACAGGTCGAAGAGCATGGTATTCTTCTGGGGACAGGGGATGTTCTGTCGTGTGGCTCAGAGACCACATGATGTGTCATAGATTGGTATTTCAGAACAGGCCCCTGAGGACAGATGCCTGAAAACCTAAAGGGGTTCCATTGAGAGCCTACTGGCATTTTAGGTTCAATCGTCTATCTCATGATCATTGACTTGGCTATTTCCCTGGATGTAGGTGATAAGGGTGTTTCAGACTGCGCATTTCCATCCCGAGTGGCCGGCAATATTGGTGTGGGCTCAGGGGCCACACAGGTTTCTCCTAATCTGGAAGGTTTGGGCAAATCTGATATGCACAGTGTCCTTGGGGTTGGCAGCCAGAGTTCTGTGGTGTGGCTCCAGAGATCACATTCTGGTGGGCATGTGAGCCATGGTTTTGGGAGAGAAGTCTGCAAACACAAATACAAATTAGGGTGAGTGGCGAGGTGATCACAGGCCCAATGCGTAGACCTGGAGGGAAGCTCGTCATGAACTATAATTAGGGAGACTGGAAGGCAGTAGCACAGGCTTTTCTCTCTGGATTGTGTGTCCAGGATGGCCTTGGAATGCAGGTGTGGTCTCATGGGTCCATGGGAGTCTTTTCCTCTCTATGGATCCTGGTGGCTCTCCATAGTTTGGTGGCTTTTTCGGGGAAGGGGAGAGTGATGTTTTCCACCTTATGGGTGCCCCAAAACAGGGATTCCAGAGACGTGCTCTGGTTCATGGCATCTGGGACATCACAACAAGTGCTAGGATTTGGGCTTAGGGGCATATTAGGCCTGCAATGCGGGTTCATGGTAGTGCAACAGAGAAGGATTGTTTGAAAGCATGCTCAGGCTGAGGGTCACAAGGCCTGTTTGCCTCCAGGGCATCCCTGAGGAGTTTGTGTGGTCTCACTGGACTTGTAAATGACTCCCCCTTTCAGGGTTGAACACCCATCCTAACAGCCAAGTTTCCTGATATGAAGAAGGAGGAGTTCTCTATTGTGCTTCAGGATGCCCCATTATCAGGGATTCCAGCAAAGGTCTGGGGACAGGTGCCTGAATACCAAGGATGGGTAGAGATGAAATACTTGAGCCATGGCATTCCCAAATACTAGATGTGGGGCTCAAACTCTGGTGACTGACACTAGGTCTGGGCTCAGGCTCTGTCAGACACAGCACTAGTGGCCAGGGCAACCTATAAATCAGGGTCCCTCCGATATAGGGCCGAGCAGATTGATCCCCATGTGGAGTTTCTGGCCAGACTCACCCGGCACTTGTTTCTATCGGGAAGGCAGAATGCTGTGTTGTGTCTCCATAATTCGCTATCAAGAAGGCTTGGGGACCAGTCGGGTGAGGAAGGAATTGTAAACACAAGCTACAGTTCAATTCACTGCCAAGCGGAAGGCATTTCCTGTGTCCAGCAGCTTTTTCGAGATATCCAGCACCTTAGTAAGGGAGGACGTCAGATATTTGCTCACACTGGAGTTTGTGTCTATGATGACTGACAAATGGAGGGGTGGCGTCAAGAAGCCATGTAGGGATTTTCACGTTGAGACTCATGAGCTGCTCCAAATAGCAAGGTTTCATTCTACTGGACAGGTGGAGTGTGGTTTATTTGCTCCAGGGTCCCCCATGTGGAAAGTTTGGGTAGCAGAGCTCTACCGCATGGATGCCTGGAATGTTCAACTTCATTGACCATTGCAACTGAAGAACATGGCAGCTTTATTCTGGTGTCTCTGTAGCAAAGTACCAAGTCCTTGATTTGACATGGAATCTCTTGCAGATGGGCCACACAGCTGGTTTGTTACCAGGTAGATCTTAGAATGTGCTGGTGGCTTAGTAGTTGTGCAGGAATCTACTACTCTGGGATTTTGCACAGATTGTAGGGCACGGTTTCCTTCTGGGGACAGGAGATGTTCTGTTGTGTGGCCCAGCCACCACATGTTGTATCATAAGTTCGCATTCTAGAACAGGCCTCTGAGGACACATGTCTGAAAACCGAATCAATGGTTCCAATGACGTCCTAGGGGCATGTTAGGTTTATTATTCTGACTCAGGAACATTGACTTGGCTGTGTTCCTGGATGTAGGAGATCAGGGTATTTCACACTGTGCATTTGGGTTCAGAGCGGCCGCCGAAATTGGGGTAGGCCCAGAGGCCTTGTAGGTTTCTCCTAATCTAGACAGTTTGGGCAACTGTGATGGAAACAGTTTCCTTGTGGATGGCAGGGACAGTCCTGCAGTGTGGATCCGGAGACCCCATCCTGGAGGGCATGTGTGCCATGGTTTTGGTAGATAAGTCTGCAAACACAAATTCGAATTAGGGTGAGTGGCGAGGTGATCACAGGCCCAATGCATATACCTTGAGAGCAGCTCATCTGGAACTGTAATTAGGGTGAATGGAAGGCAGTAGCACAGGCTTTTCTCTCCGGATTGTGTGTCCAGGATGGCCTCGGAATGCAGGTGTTTTCTCATGGGTCCATGGGAGACATTGCCTCTCTATGGATCCTGGTGGCTCCTCATAATTTGGTGACATTTTGGGGGAAGGGATGAGTGCTGTTTTCCATCTGAAGGGTGCACCAAAACAAAAATTCCAGAGATGGTCTCTGGGTCTGGGCACCTCGAAAATCCCACCAAGTTTTATGATTTGAACCTACAGGCATACCAGGCCTGAAATGAGGGATCATTGTGGTGAATCTGAGAGGGATTTTTTGAAAGCATGCTCAGGGTGAGGGTCACAATGCCTGTTTGTGCCAAGGGTAGTCCTCAGGAGTGTGTGTGGTGTCATTGATGTTGTAACTGGCTCCCCCTTTGAGGGTAGAACACCCATCCCAAAAGCCACGTTTATTGCCATGGGGAAAGAAGAGTTCTCTATTGTGCTTCAAGTTCCCTAATTGGCAGGGATCCCTGCCAAGGTCTGGGGACAGGTGCCTGAATATCAAGGATGGGTAGAGATGACATACTTTGGCCATGGCAATCCCAAATGCTAGATATGGGGCCTGCTCTTTAGTGGCTGAAACTCAGTCGAGCTCAGGCTCTGTCAGACACGGCACTAGTGGCCATGGCAGCCTATAAATCGGTGTTGACTCGAGGGCCGACCTGATTGATCCTCATGTGGGTTTTCAGGGCAGACTCACCAGGCATTTCTTCATTCGATGGGGAAGGCAGAATGCTGCGTTGTGGCCCCAGATTTCCCTATCAAGAGGGCTTAGGGACCAGTCAGGTGAGGATGGAATTGTAAACACAAGCTATGGTTCAATTCAGTGCCAAGTGGAAGGCAGTTCCAATGTGCAGTGGTTTATTCAAGACATCCAGCACTGGGATAAGGGTGCATGTCAGATGTTTGCTTAGACTGGAGTTTGTGTCTATGATGACCGACCAATGGAGTGGTGGCATCAAGAGGTCATGGAGCAGTTTACACGCTGAGGCCTGTGAGTTGATCCAAACATAAGGTTTCCTTCTACTGGACAGGGGAGGTCTGGTTTGTTTACACCAGGTTCCCCCATGTGCAAAGTTTGGGTAGCATAGTACTCGCATGTGGATACTGGAAAGCACACCGACATTAACCATTGCACCTAAGGAACATGGCAGGTTCTTTCTGGTTGCTCTAGGGCAAAGTACCAAGGCCTGGATTCTAATGAAGTTGGGTCACAATGCAGTTTTGTTACCACGGAAATCTTACTATGTGCTGGTGGCTAAGGGGCCATGTATGATTAGTCTATCCTGATGGTTTGACACCGGTCGAAGAACACGGTTTCTTTCTGGGTATCGGAGATGTTCTGTTGTGGGGCTCACGGACCAAATGTTGTATCATAAGTTGGTATTCCAGAACAGGCCTCTGAGGACAGATGCCTAAAAACTTCATCTAGGGTTCCAATGAAGTCCAAGGGGAATTTCAGGTTCAATCATCAGACTCAGGACCATTGACTTCGGTGTCTGCCTATATGTAGGCAACCAGGGTGTTTCTGACTGTGCCTTTGTGTACAGAGTGGCCTCCAATATTGGGGTGGGCTCTGGGGCCTTGCAGGTTTCTCCTAATCTTGAAGGTTTAGGCAAATTTGTGGGCACGGTTTCCTTGGGGGTGGCAGGCACAGTCCTGTGGTTTGGCTCCAGAGACTCCATAGTGGAGGGCATGTAAGCCATGGTTTTGGGAGAGAAGTCTGCAATCACAAACTCGGATTAGGTTGAGTTGCGAGGTGATCGTAGGCCCAATGCATAGACCTGGAGGGCAGATCGTCAGGAACTGTAAATCACGTACCTCGAAGGCACTAGCACTGGCTTTTGTATCTGGATTGTGTGTCCATGATAGCCTTGGAATGCAGGTGTGTTCTAATGTTTCCATGAGAGTATTTTCCTCTCTACGGATCCTGGAAGCTCCCAATAGTATGGTGGCTTTCTCATTTGAATGGAAGAGTGCTGTTTTCAATCTTAGATGTTCCCCAAAAAGGGATTCCAGAGAAGGGCTGTGAGTCTGGGTGCTTGGAAAATCCCACCAGGATTAGGATTTGGGCCTAGGGGAGTACCAGGCCTACAATGTGTGACTTGGAGGTACAACTGAGAGCGTTTGTTTGAAAGCATGCTAGTCTGAGTGTCACAATGCCTGATGTGATTAGGGCAGCCCTTATGAGTGGGAGTTGTCTCCTTGGCCATGCAGCTGGCTACCACTTTAATGTAGGACACCCATCCCAACTACCAGGATTCCTGCCATGGAAAAGGAAGAATTCTCTATTGTGCCTCAGGTTCCCCCATTAGCAGGTATTCTAGCAAATGTCTGGGGACAGATGCCTGAATACCAAGGATGGGTAGAGATGAGGGACCTGAGACATGGCCAGTCTCACATGCCTGACTCTCTGAGTAGCTGACATGAATTGAGCAATCAGGCTCTGTCAGAAACAGAACTAGTGGTCAGGGCTGAGTATGAATCAGGGATCCCTCAAGGGCTGAGCAGATGGATCCTCATGCAGAGTTTCTGGGCAGAATCACCATGCCCTTCTTCTTTCTAAGGGGAAGGCAAAAAGCTGCGTTGTGGCCCCAGAATTCCCTATCAAGCGGGCTTGGGGACCAGTAGGGTGAGGATGGAATTGTAAACTCAAGCTAAGGTTCAATTCAGTGCCAAGCAAAAGGCAGTTCCATTGTGCAGTGTCTGATTCCAGATATCCAGCACCTGAGTAAAGGTGAAAGTCAGACATTTCCTCATGCTGGAGTTTATGTCTATGATGACCGATGAATGGAGGGGTGGCGTCAAGAGGCCATGGAGGATTTCACATGCTGGGGCTTGTGAGATGCTTCAAACAGCAAAGTTTCCTTCTACCACACAGGGGGAGACTGGTTTATTTGCTCCAGGGTCCCCCATGTGGAAAGTTTGGGTAGCAGAGGACTCCCACGTGGATGCCTGAAAAGCACACCTCCATTAAAATTGCAGCTGAGAAACATGGCCAATTCGTTCTGGTGGCTCTTGGGCGAATTACCAAGGCCTGGAGTTGACATGAAGTCTCATGAAGATGGGTCATAATGAAGGTTTGTTACCATGGAGACCTTACAGTGTGCTGGTGGCTAAGGGACCATGTAGGATTCATCTACCCTGAGGGTTTGACACTGGTCAAAGGGCACGGTTTCCTTCTCGGACCAGAGATGTTCTGATGTGGGGCTAACGGACCAAATGTATCATAATTTGGTATTGCAGAACAGGCCTCTGAGGATAGATGCCTGAAAATTTAATCTAGGGTTCCAATAAAATCCTAACGGAATGTCAGGTTCAATCCTCTGACTCAGTATCATTGACTTCAAAGTCTGCCTAGATGTAGGTGATCAGGGTGTTCCAGACTGTGCATTTGTGTACAGAGTGGCAACCAGTATTGGGGTGGGCTCAGGGGCCTTGCAGGTTTCTCCTAATCTGGAAAGATAGGGCAATTTGATGGGCACAGTTTCCTTGGCAATGGTGGGCACAGTCCTGTGGTGTGGCTCCAAAGACCCCATGCTGGAGGGCATGAGAGCCATGGTTTTCGGAGGGAAGTCTGCAAACACAAATGTGGGTTAGGTTTAGTGGCGAAGTGATTGTAGGCCCAATGCATACTCCTGGAGGGAAGCTCCGTGTGAAATGTAAATCGCATGCCTCAAAGGAGGTAGCACAGGCTTTTTTATCTGGATTGTGTATCCACGATGGACTAAGAATGCAGGTGTGGTCTCAGGTGTCCATGGGTGATATTTCCTCTCAAGTATCCTGGCGGCTCCTTATAATGTGGTGGCTTTCTCAGAGAGGAAAGAGTTCTGTTTTCCATATTAAGGGTGTCCCATAACAGGGATTGCAGAGAAGTGCTCTGGCTCTGGGCACCTGGAAATACCCACCAAGGGTTATGATTTGGGCATAGGGGCTTACCAGGCCTCCAATGCAAGTCCTGGAGATACAACTGAGAGCGTTTGTTTGAAAGCATGCTCAGGCTGAGGGTCACTATGCAAGCTTTTGCATAGGGTGGCCCTCAGGAATGGGGGTGGTCTCAATGGCCATTCAGTAGGCTAACACTCTGAGTGTTGGACACCCTTCCGAACTTACAGGAATCCTGCCATGGGGAATGAGGATTTCTCTATTGTGATTCAGGTTCCCTCATTGGTAGGGATTCCAGGGAAGGTCTGGGGACACATGCCTGAATACCAAGGATGGGTAAAGATGAGGGCTCTGCTCCGTGGCCAGTCTAACATGCGGGATATGGGCCCCGCCTTCTAGGTGGCTGACACGAGGTCGGGGCTTAGGCTCTGTCAGACACAACACTAGGGGCCAGGGCTGTCTATAATTCAGGGTTCCCTCAAGGGACAAGTAGATTGATCATAATGTGGAGTTTCTGGGCAGACTCACCAGGCCCTTCTTCTTTCTATTGGGAAGGCAGAATGCTGTGTTGTGGCTGCAGAATTCCCTATCATGAGGGCTTGTGGACCAGTAGGGTGAGGATGGAATTGTAAACCCAAGCTATGAATAAATTCAGTGACAAGCGAATGGCATTTCCAGTGTGGAGCGGCTGATTCGAATATCCAGCACCTGAGTAAGCGCAGACGTCAGATGTTTGCTCAAGCTGGAGTTTGTGTCTATAATGACCGACAAATGGAGAGGAGTTGAAAAGAGGTCATAGAGGATTTCCCACACTTGAGCTTGTGAGATGCTCCAAACAGCCAGGTTTCCTTCTACAGGACAGGGCAGTCAGATTTGTTTGCTCGAGAGTCCCCCATGTGGAAAGTTTGGGTAGCAGAGCACTCCCACATGGATGCCTGGAAAGCACACTTCCACTGAACATTGCAGCTGAGGAACATGAAAGGTTCTTTCTGAAGGCTCTGGGGTGAAGTACCAAGGCCTGTAGTTGACATGGAATCTCATGAAGATGGCTCACAATGCTGGCTTGTTACCAGTGAGATCTTAGAATCTGCTGGTGGCTACGGGCCAAGTAGGATTCATCTACCCTGAGGGTTTGACACAGTTTCAAGAGCACGGCTTCCATCTAGAGAAAGGAGATGTTCTATTGTGGGGATCAGGGACCATATGTTGTATCTTAAGTTGGTACTCCAGAACAGGTCTCTGATTACAGATGCCTGAAAACCTAATCAGGGGTTACAATGAGGTCATAGGAGCATGTCAGGTTCAATCTTCTGACTGAGAAACACTGACTTGGGTATCTGCCTGGATTCAGGTGATCAGCGTATTTCAGACTGCACATTTGTGTCCAGAGGGGCCTCCAGTATTGGGGTGGGCTCAGGGGCCTTGCAGGTTTCTCCTTATCTCGAAGTTTTAGGCAAATGTGACGGACACATTTTCCTTGGGGATGGCAGGCACAGTCCTTTGGTGTGGCTCCAGAGACCCCATCCTGGAGGAAATATGAGCCATGGTTTCGGGATAGAAGTCTGTAAGCACAAACTCGGGTTAAGGTTAGCGGTGAGGTGATCGCAGGCCCAATGCATAGACCTGGAGGGCAGCTCGTCTGGAACTATAAATTAGTTGCCTTGAAGGTGGTAGCACAGGCTTGTGTATCTGGCTTTTGTGTCCAGGATGGCCTCGGAATACAGGTGTGGTCTCATGGATCCATGGGAGATTTTTCCTCTCAAGGATCCTAGCGGCTCCCTATACTATGGTGGCTTTCTTGGCGAAGGGGAGAGTGCTATTTTACATCTTAGGGGTGTCCCAAAACAGGGATTCCAGAGACAGGCTGTGTTTCTGGGCCCCTGAAAAATCCCACCAGGTGTTATGATTTGTGCTTAGGGGCATATCAGGCCTTCAAATTTGGATTCTGGAATGCAACTGAGAGTGTTTGTTTGAAAGCATGCTCATGTTGGGGGTCACAATGCCTGCTTGTGTCCAGGGCGGCCCTCATGAGTGGGCGGGTTATCATTGGCCATTCAGCTGGCTACCACTCTGAGGTCTGGAAACCCATCCCAAGAGCCATCATTCCTGCCATGGGGAAGGAGGATTTCCCTATTGTGCTTCTGGTTCCCCCATTGGCAGGGATTTCAGCAAATGTCTGGGGACAGATGCCTGAATCAAGAATGGGTAGAGATGACAGCCCTGGGACATGGCTGGTCTCACATTCTGGAGTTGGAGCCCAGTCTCTGGGTCCTGACACGAGGTCAGAGACGAGGTTCTGTCAGACTCAGCGCTAGTGGCCAGGTAAACCTATAAATGGGGTTCACTCGAGGGTCGAGTAGATTTATCCTCATGTAGGGTTTCTGGGCAGTCTCTCCAGGCTGTTTTTTCTTGCTATGGGGAAGGCAGAATGCTGTGTTGTGGCTTCAGAATTCCCTATCAAGAGAGCTTACTGAACACCAGGGTGAGGATGGAATTGCAAACCCAAGCTACTTTTTTTTTTCAAGATTTTATTTATTTGTCAGAGAGCGAGCGAGAGCAAGCACAGGCAGACAGAGTGGAAGGCAGAGTCAGACGGAGAAGCAGGCTCCCTGCGGAGCAAGGAGCCTGATGTGGGATTCGATCCCAGGACGCTGGGATCATGACCTGAGCCGAAGGCAGCTGTTTAACCAACTGAGCCACCCAGGCGTCCCGCCAAGCTACTTTTAAATTCAGTGCCAAGCATAAGGCAATTCCAGTGTGTAGCAGCTGATTCAAATATCCAGCACTTGAGTAAGTGCAGATGTCAGTTGATTGCTCACGCTGGATGTAGTGTCTATGATGACCAACAAATGGATGGGTGGCCTCAAGAGGCCATGGAGGATTACCCACCCTCAGGCTTGAGATACTCCATACAGAAAAGATTCCTTTTACCGTACAGGGGAGTCTGGTTTGTTTCCTCCAGGGTTCCCCATGTGGAAAGTTGGTATCAAAGCACTCCCGCTGGATGCCTGGAAAGTACACCTACATTGACCATGGCAGCAGAGGAACATGGCAGTTTCATTCTGGTGGCTCTGGGCCGAAGTACCAAGGGCTGGAGTTGTCATGGAGTCTCATGAAGATGGGTCACAATGCTGGTATGTTGTCAGGGAGATCATAGAATGTGCTGGTTGCCAGGGGGCCTTGAAGGATTCATCTACCCAGAGTGTTTGACACAGGTCCAGAGCACAGCTTTCTTCTAAGGACAGGAGATGTTCTTTTGTGTGGCTCAGTGACCATATTGTATCATACATTGATATTCAGAACAGCCTTCTGAGTACAGATACCTGAAAACCTATTCTAGTGTTCCAGTGAATCCTAGGAGCATGTCAGGTTCAATCTTCTGTCTGAGGACCATTGACTTGGATATCAGCCTGGATGTAGGTGATATGGTGTGTCAGACTGTGCATTTGCGTCCAGAGTGGCCTCCAATATTGGGCTGGGCTTAGGGGCCTTGCAGGTTTCTCCTAATCTAGAGGGTTTGTTTAATAGTGACAATCACAGTTTCCTTCGGGAAGACAGGTAAAATCCCGTGGTGTGGCTCCAGTTATCACAAACTGGAGGGCATGTGAGCCATGGTTTTGGGAGGGAAGTCTGAAAACACAAACTTGGGTTAGGGTTAGTGGCAAGGTTATCACAGGCCCAATGCATAGACATGGATGGCAGCTCTTCAGGAACTGTTAATCGGGTGACTCAAAGGCAGAATCACAGGCTTTTTTCTCTGTATTGTGTGCAGGATGGCCTCAGAATGCAGTTGTGGCCTCATGGGTCCATGGGAGATTTTTCCTCTCTAAGGATCCTGGTGGCTTCCAATAGTTGGTGGCTTTTTCGGGGAAGGGAAGAGTGCTTTTTTTCATGTTAGGGGTGCCCCAAAATATGGATTCCAGAGACGGACTCTGGGTTTGGTCCCCTGGAAAATCCCACCAAGTGTTAGGATTTGGGCCTAGTGGCTTACCAGGCCTGCATGCAGGATCCTGGAGGTGCAACTGAGAGGGCTTGTTTGAAATCATTCTCAGGCTGAGGGTCACAATACTTGCTTATGCCCAGGTGGCCCTCATGAGTGGGCGTGGTCACATTGGCCATGCAGCTGGCTCCCACTTTGAGGGTTGGAAAACCATCCCAACAGCCAGAATCCTGCCATGGGGAAAGAGGAGTTCTCTATAGTGCGTCAGGTTCCCCCATTAGCGGGGATTCCAGCAAAGGTCTGGGGACAGAGGCCTGAATACCAAGGATGGGTAAAGATGATGGACATGGGCCATGGCCAGTATCAAATCGTGGATATGGGCCCCGATCACTGGGTGGCTGACACTAGGTCTTGGCTCAGGCTCTGTCAGACACAGCACTAGTGCCCAGGGCAGCCTATAAATTGGGGTTCCCTCAAGTGCCGAGCAGATTGATCCTCATGTATGGTTTCTGGGCAGACTCACCAGTCCCTTCTTGTTTGTAAGGGGAAGGCAGAATGCTGCTTTGTGGCTCTAGAATTCACTATCAAGAGGGCTTGTGAACCAGGAGGCTGAGGATGGAATTGTAAACTTAAGCTATGGTTACATTCTGTATCAAGCAAAAGGAATTTCCAGTGTGCAATGTTTGAATCCAATATTCAGCACTTGAGTGAGGGTGGATGTCAGATATTTGCTCATGCTGGAGTTTGTGTCTATGATGACACAAAAATGGAGGGGTGGCGTCAAGAGGTTATGGAGGATTTCCCAATCTGGTGTTTTTGAGATGCTCCAAACAGCAAGGTTTCCTTCTACCAGACAGGGGCAGTCTGATTTGTTTCCTCCATGGTTCCCCATGTCGAAAGATCGGATAACATAGATCTCCCACATGGGTGACTGGAAAGCACACCTTCATTGACCATGACAGCGAAGGAACATGGCATCTGGTGGCTTTGAGGCGAAGAAATAAAGACTGGATTGGACATGGAACCTCATGAAGATGGGTCAAAATGTTGGTTTGTTACCAGGGAGATCTTAGAATGTGCTGGTTGTTAATGGGCCATGCAGGATTCATCTACCCTGAGGATTTGACACAGGCCCAAGAGCCCGGATTGCTTCTGGGGGCAGGAGATATTCTGTTGTGGGGCTCAGCGGCCATATGTTGTATCATAAATTGGTAATCCAGAACAGGTCTCTGAGGACAGAAGCCTGAAAACCTAATAAAGGGTTTGAATGAGGCCCTAGGGGAATGTCATTCAATCTTCTGACTCAGGATCATTGACTCTGGTGTTTGACTGGATGCAGGTGATGAGGGTGTTTCAGACTGTGCATTTGTGTCCAGAGTGGCATCCAATACTAGGGTTGGCTCAGGTTCCTTGCAGGTTTCTCCTTATATGGGGTTTTTGGACAACTGTGATGGGCAGTTTCCTTGGGGATTGCAGGAACTGTCCTGTGGTGTGACTCCAGAGACCCCATCCTGGAGGACATGTGCGCCATGATTTTGAGAGAGAAGTCTGCAAACACAAACTTAGGTTAGGGTTAGTGGCAAGGTGATCATAGTCCCAATCCATAGACCAGGAGGGCAGCAAGTCTGGAACTGTAAATCACGTAACTCAAAGGTGGTAGCACAGGTAATTGTATCTGGATTTGATTTCCAGAATGGCCTTTATTGCAGGTGTTGTCTCAAGGGTCCATGGGAGATTTCTCCTCTCAAGGATCCTGGCGGTTCTCAATAGTTTGTTGGATTTCTCCGGGAAGGGATGAGTACTGTTTTCCAGCTTAGGCGTGCCCCAAAACAGGCATTCCAGAGATGAGCTCTGGGTCTAAGTGCTTGGAAAATCCCACCAAGGGTTAATATTTAGGCCTAGGGCCATACCAGGCCTGCAATGCGGGATCCTGGAGGTGCAACTGAGAGCGTTTGTTTGAAAGTATGGTCAAGCTGAGGGTCCCAATGCCTGCTTGTGCCCCGGAGGCCATCAGGATTGGGCGATGTCTACTCAGCCATGCAGCCAGTTCCCATTCCTAGGGTTGGACACCCATCCAAAAGCCAGGATTCCTGCCATGGCGAAGGATGAATTCTCTATTGTGCTTCAGGTCCCCCCATTGGTAGGGCTTCCAGCTAAGATCTAGGGGACAGATGCCTGAATACCAAGGATGGGTAGTAATGACAGCCCTGGGCCATGGCCGGTCTCACATGGTTAATGTGGGCCCCACCCTCTGGGTTGCTGACACGAGGTAGGGGCTCAGGCTCTGTCAGACACAGCACTAGTGGCTAGGGCAAACTATAAATAGGGGTTCCCTCCTGGGCTGAGTATATTGATCTTTATGTGCAGTTTATGGGCAGACTCACCAGGTCCTTCTATCTATGAAGAAGGCAGAATGTTGCGTTGTGGCTCCAGAATTCCCTATCAAGAGATATGGCAGACCAGTAGGGTGAGGATGAAATTGTAGTCTGAAGCTAGGCTTAAATTCATTGCAAAGCGAAAGGCAGTTCCAGTGTGCAGCAGCTGATTCCAATATCAGCGCCTGAATATGGGCGGATGTCAGATGTTTGCTCAGGCTGGAGTTTGTGTCTATGATGACCAACAAATGGAGAGGTGGCGTCAAGAGGCCATGGAGGATTTCCCACCCTGGGGCTCAGGGGCCATAATTTATATCATAAGTTGGTATTCCAGAAGAGGCCTCTGAGGACAAGTGCCTGAAAAGTTAATCCCTCTTCCAATGAGGTCCTAGGGCCATGTCAGGTTCAATTATCTGACTCAGGACCATTGATTTGGGTGTCTGCCTGGATGGAGGTGATCAGGGTGTTTCAGACTGTGCATTTGCATCCAGAGCAGCCTCCAATATTGGGATGTGCTCAGGAGCCTTACGGGTTTCTCCTAATCAGGAGGGTTTGGGCAACTGTGATGGGCCCAGTTTCCTTGGGGATGGCAAGCACAGTCTTGTGGTGTGACTCTAGGGGCCCCATCCTGGAGGACATGTGAGCAATGGTTTTTAGAGAGAGATCTGCAAACACAAACTCGGGATAAGGTTAATGGAGAGGTGTTCACAGCCCCAATTCAAAGATCTGGAGGGCAGCACGTCAGGAACTGTAAATCAGGTGACTCGAAGCCAGTAGCACAGTCTCTTGTATCTGGATAGCATATCCACGCTGGCCTCGGAATACAGGTGTGGACTCATGGGACCATGGGAGATTCTTCTTCTCAAGGATCCTGGGGGATCCCATTAGTTTGGTGGCTTTCTCAGGGAAGTGAAGAGTGCTGTTTTCCATCTTAGGGGTGCCTCAAAACAGGGATTCCAGTGACGGGCTCTGGGTATGTGCACATGGAACATCCCACGATGTGTTAGGATTTGGGCTTAAGGGCATATCAGGCCTGCAATGCAGGATCCTGGAGGTGCAACTAAGAGCATTTTTTTGAAGGCTTGATCAAGCTGAGGGTTACAATGGCTACTTGTGCCCAGGGCAGCCCTCATGAGTGGGCATTGTCTCCTTGGCCATGCAGCTGGCTCCCACATTGAGGTTTGGACACCCATATCAACAGCCAGGATTCCTACCATGGGGAAGGAGGAGTTCTCTATTGTGCTTTAGGTTACCCCATTGGTAGGGATTACATAAAAGGTCTGGGGACAGGTGCCTGAATACCAAGGATGGGTAGAGATGATGGACTTGGGCCCTGGCCAATCTCACATGCTGGATATGGGCTCATATCTCTGGGTGCCTGAAACTAGGTCTTGGCTCAGGCTCTGTCAGACACAGTACTAGTACTAGTACTAGTACTAGTGCCCAGGACAGCCTATAAATCAAGGTTCCATCGAGTGCCAAGTAGATTGATCCTCGTGTGGAGTTTCTGGGAAGATTCACCAGGCCCTATTTCTTTCTAGTGGGAATGCAGAATGTTGCCTTGTGGCTCCAAATTCCCTCTCTAGAGGGCTTGCAGACCAGGAGGCTGAGGATGGAATTCTAAACCCAAGCTATTGTTAAATTCAGTGTCAAGTGAAACGCAGTTCCAGTGTGCAGTAGTGGAAAAGAAAATGCAGAATCTAAATAACGGCAGATTTCAGATGTTTTCTCATGCTGGAGTTTTTGTCTATGATGACTGACAAATGGAGGGGTTGTGTCAAGGGCCATGGAGGATTTCTCCTGCTGGTGCTTCTGAGATGCTCCAAACAGAGGGTTCCCTTCTACTGGTCAGTGGCAGTCTGGTTTGTTTGCTCCAGTGTCCCACATGTGGAAAGAATAAGTAGAAGAGCACTCCCACATGGATGCCTGGAAAGCACACCTCCACTGACCATATCAGGTGAGGAACATGGCAGGTTCATTCTGGTGGCTCTGGGGCGAATTACCAAGGACTTGAAGTGACATGGAATCTCATGAAGATGGATCACAATGCTGTTTGTTTGTTACCAGAGAGATCTTAGAATGTGCTGGGGGCTAAGGGGCTGTGCATAATTCATATACCCCGACCCTTGACACAAGTTGAAGAGCACAAATTCCATCTGGGGACAGGAGATATTCTATTGTGGTGTTCAGGGACCAATCTTCTGACTCAGGACCATTGACTTGGGTGTCTTCCTGGATGGAGGTGATCAGGGTGTTGCACACTGTGCATTTGTGTCCAGAGTGGCCTCCAATATTGGACTGGGCTTAGGGGACTTGCAGGTCTCTCCTAATCTGGAGGGTTTGGGCAACTGTGATGGACACAGTTTCATTGGGGATAGCAGGATCTTTCCTGTGGTGTGGCTACAGAGACCCATCATAGAGGGCATGTGAGCCATGGTTTTGGGAAAGAAGTCTGCAAACAAAAACTTGGGGTAGGGTTAATGGCGAGGTGATCACAGGCCCAATGCGTAGGTCTGTAGGGCAGCTCGTCTGGAACTGTAAACCAGGTGATTCGAAGGTGGTAGCACAGTCCCTTGTATCTGGATTGTGTGTCCCGGATGGCCTCGGAATGAAGGTGTGGTCTTATG
The DNA here is from genome assembly GCF_964662115.1 of Mustela nivalis. Classification (NCBI taxonomy): domain Eukaryota; kingdom Metazoa; phylum Chordata; class Mammalia; order Carnivora; family Mustelidae; genus Mustela; species Mustela nivalis. The sequence continues at coordinate 811,831 of NW_028136304.1, read as the reverse complement.
GAGCCCTGGGAGATTTTTCCTCTCTACGCATCCTGGCAGCTCCTAATAGTTTTCTCAGGGGAGGGAAGAGTGCTGTTTTCCATCATAGGGGTGCTTCAAAACAGAGATTCCAGAGACGGGCTCTGGTTATGTTGGCATGGAAAATCCCACGAAGTGTTAGGATTTGGTCCTAAGGGCATACCAGGCCTGCGATGCGGGACCCTGCAGAAACAACTGAGAGCATTTGTTTGAATGCATGCTAAGGTTGAGGGACACAATGCCTGCTTTGGCCCAGGCGGCCCTTATGATTGGGCGTTGTCTCATTGGCCATGCACCTGGTTCTAATTCTGAGGGTTGGGCACCCATAGCAACAGCCAGGCTTCCTGCCATGGGGAAGGAGGAGTTCTCAATTGTGCTTCAGGTTCCCCCACTGGTAGGGATTCCAGCAAAGATCTGGGATAGTTGCCGGAATATCAAGGATGGGTAGAGATGACTGGGCCATGGCCAGTCCCACATGCTGGATAAGGGCCCAACACTCTGGGTGGCTGGCACGAGGTTGGGGCTCAGGCTCTCTCAGACACAGCGCTAGTGGCCAACGCAAAGTATAAATCGGGGTTCCCTCGAGGGCCAAGTAGATTGATCTTCATGGGGAGTTTCTGGGCAGACTCACCAGGCCCTTCTTCTTTCTATGGGGAAGGCAGAATGTTGCGTTTTGTCTCCCTAATTCCCTCTCAAGAGGACTTGCAGTCCAGTAGGGTGAGGATGGAATTGTAAACCCAAACTATGCAAGAATACAGTGTCAAGTGAAAGGTATTTCCAGTGTGCGTGACTGATTCGAATATCCAGCACCTGAGTAAGAGCAGATGTCAGATGTTTGCTCATGCTGGAATTTGTGTCTATGATGACTAACAAATGGAGGGTTGGCATCAAGAGAATGTGGAGGACTTCCCAGGCTGGGGCTTGTGAGATGCTCCAAACAACCAAGGTTTCCTTCAACCTGACAGGAGCAGTCTTATTTGTTTGCTCTAGGGTTCCCTATGTGGAATTTTTGTGTAGCAGAGAACTACCTCTTGGATGCCTAGAAAGCACACGTCCATTGACCTTTGTACCTGAGGAACATGGCAGATTCGTTTCATGGCTCTTGGGCAAAGTACCAACACCTTGAGTTGGCATCAAGTCTCAGGAAGTTGGGTCACAATGCTGGTTTGTTACCAGGGAGATCATAGAAGGTGCTGGGGCTAATGGGTCATGCAGGATCCATCTACCCTGAAAGTTGGACATAGATCCAAGAGCACATTTTCCTTCTGGAGACAGGAGATGTTCTGTTGTGGGAATCAGGGACCACATGTTGTATCATAACTCTGTATTCCAGAACAGGACTCTGAGAACAGATGTCTGAAGACCCAATCTAGGGTTCCAGTGAAGTCCTAGGGGCATGTCAGGTTCAATCATCTGACTCAGAACCATTGACTTGGCTTTCTGCCTCGATGGAGGTGCTCAGGGTGGTTCAGACTGCACGTTTGCATCCAGAGCAACCGCCAATATTGGGGTGGGTTCAGGGGCCTGGCAGGTTTCTCCTAATCTGGAGGGTTTGGACAACCTGATGGGCACAGTTTTCTTGGGGATGGCAGGAACTTTCCTGTGATGTGGCTTGAGGGACCACATCCTGGTGGGCATGTAAGCCATGGTTTTGGGAGAGAAGTCGGCAAACACAAACTGGGGTTAGGGTTAGTGTCGAGATGATCACAGGCCCAATGCATAGACATGGAGGGCAGCTCGTCAGGAAATGTAAATAGGATGACTCGAAGGCGGTAGCAAAGACTTTTCTCTCTGGATTGTGTGGACAGGATGGCCTCGGAATGCAGGTTTGTTTTCATGGGTCCATGGGAGATTTTTTCTCTCTAAGGATCCTGGCGGCTCCCAATAGTTTGGTGCCTTTCTCAGGGAAGGGAAGAGTGCTGTTTTCCATCTTAATGGTGCCCCAAACAGGGATTCTGAGACGGACTCTGGGTCTGGGCACCTGGAAAATCCCACCAAGGGTTAGGATTTGGGCCTAGGTGCATACCAGGCCTGCAATGCTGGTACTGGAGGAGCAACTGAGAGTGTTTGTTGGAAAACATGCTCAGGCTGAGGATCACCATGCCTGCCTGTGCCCATGTCGGCCCTCAGGAGTGGGCATGGTCTCCTTGGCCATGCAGCTGGCTCCCACGCTGAGGGTTGGACAACCAATATTCCTGCCATGGGGAAGGAGGTGTTCTCTATTGTGTTTCAGGTTCGCCATTGGCAGGAATTCCAGCAAAGTTTGGGGGACAGATGACTGGATACCAAGGATGGGTACAGATGATGGCCCAGGGCCATGGCCGATATCTCATGCTAAATATGGGCCCTCAACTCTGGGTGGCTGACACGAGGTCGGGGCTTAGACTCTGTCAGACACAGCACTACTGGTCAGGGAAATCTATTAATCAGGGTTGCCTCGTGGTCTGAGTAGATTGATCCTCATGTGAGGTTTCTGGGCAGACTCAACAGGTCCTTCTTCTTTCTATGTGGAAGGCAGAATACTGCGTTGTGGCTCCAGAATTCCCTATCAAGAGATATTGTGGACCAGTGTGGTGAGGATAGAATAGTAATACAAAGCTATGGTTAAGTTCAGTGAAAAGTAAAAGGCAGTTCCAGTGTGCAGCTGCCGTTTCGAATATCCAGCACCTGAGTAAGGGTGGATGTCAGATGTTTGCTCACACTGGAGTTTGTGTCTGTGATTACCCACAAATGGAAGGGTGGCGTCAAGAGGCCATGGAGGATTTCCCATGCTGGGGCTTGTGAGATGCTCCAAATAGCAAAGTTTCTTTCTACCGGACAGGAGAAGTCTGGTTTGTTTTCTCTGGTTTCTCCATGTGGAAAGTTTTGTAGCAGAGAACCCCACAGGGATGCCTGGAAATCACCCCTCTATTGACCATTGCACCTGAGGAACATGGCAGGTGCATTCTGGTGGCTCTGGGGCAATATATCGAGACCTTGAGTTGACATGGAGTCTGATGAAGATGGGGCACAATGATGGTTTGTTACCAGGAATATCATAGAATGTGCTGGTTGCTAAGGGGCCATTCAGGATCCAAATACCCTAAGGGTATGACACAATTCCAGGAGCATGGCTTCCTTTTTGGGGAGGACATATTCTGTTCTGTGGCTCAGGGACTATATATTTTATCATAAGTTGATATTCCAGAGCAGGCCTCTGATGACAGATACCTGTAAACCTAATCTAGTGTGCCAATGAAGTCCTCGGGGCATTTCAGGTTCAATCTTCTGACTCAGGAGCATTGACTTGGGTGTCTGCCTGTATGGAGGGGATCAGGGTGTCTCAGACTGTGTATTTGTGCCCAGAGCGGCCTCCATTATTTGGCTGCGCTCAGGGGCCTTGCAGGTTTCTCCTAATCTAAAGGTATCGGGCAAAAGTGATGGGCACAGTTTCCTTGAGGATCTCATGCACAGTCTTGTGGTGTGGCTTCAGATGCCAGAACCTGGAGGTCATGTGAGCCATGGTTTTAGGAAGGAAGTCTGCAAACACAAACTCAGTTTAGGTTAATGGCAAGGTGATTGCAGGCCCAATGCATAGACCTGGAAGGCAGCTCGTCAGGAACTGTAAATCCAATGACTCAAAGGTGATAGCACATGATATGTATCTGGATTGTATGTCCAGGATGGCCTCGGAATGCAGGTGTGTTCTCATGGGTCTATGGCAGATTTTTCCACTCAAGGATCCTGGTGGCTACCAAGAGTTTGGTGACTATCTCGGGGAAGGGAAGAGTGCTGTTTTCCATCTTAAGGGTCCCCCAAAATAGGGATTCCAGAGATGGGCTCTGTGTCTGGGCCCCTGTAAAATCCCACCAGGGTTAGGATTTGGGCCTAGGTGTGTACTAGGCCTGCAATTCGGGGTCCCAGAGATGCAATTGAGAGCGTTTGGTTGAAAGCATGCTCAGGCTGAGGTCACAATGCCTGCTTGTGCCCGGGGAAGCCATCATGAGTGCACATGGTCTCCTTGGCCATGGAGCTGCCTTCCACTTTGAGGGTTGAGCAACTATCCCAACTGTCAGAATACCTTCCATGGGGAAGGAGGAGTTCTCTATTGTGCTACAGGTTTCCCCTATGGCAAGGATTTCAGCAAAGGTGTGGGTACAGATGCCTGAATACCAAGAATAGAGGAGAAGACAGACTTGGGCCATAGCTGGTCTCACATGTTGTATATGGGCCCTGATCTCTCAGTGGCTGACACTAGGTCCTGGCTCCGGCTATGTCAGACACAGCACTAGTGCCCAGGGCAGCCTATGAATCAGGGTTCCGTCTAGCACCGAGAAGATTGACCATCATATGGAGTTTCTGGGCAGACTCTCCAGGCCCTTTTTCTTTCTATGGGGAAGGCAGAATATTGTGTTGTAGCTCCAGAATTCCCTCACAATAGGGCTTGTGGACCAGTAGGCTGAGGATGGAATTGTAAACCCAAGCTATGGCTTAATTCAGTCAAACTAAGGGCAGTTCCAGTGTGCAGCGATCGAATTGAAATCCATCACCTGAGTAAGGGCGGATGTCAGATGTTTGCTCATGCTGGAGTTTGTGTCTATGATGACTGACAAATGGAGTGGTGGCTTCAAGAGGAAATGGAGGATTTCCCACGCTGGGGCTTGTGAGATGCTCCAAACAGAAGGTTTCCTTCTACCGGACAGGGGCATTCTGTTTTTTTGTCTCAAGGGTCCCCGCCAATTGCAAAGTTTGTGTAGCAGAGCACCCCCGTATGGTTGCCTGGAAACCACACCTCCACTGACCATTGCAGCTTAGGAACATGGCAAGTTCATTCTGGTGGCTCTGGGGCGAAGTACTAAGGGCTTATTTCTACATGGAATGTCATGAATATGGGTAACAATGCTGTTTTGTTACCTGGGAATTCTTAGCCTGTCATCTGTACACATCCTTGGTATTAAGGCAACTTTTCACAGACCTTTCCTGTAACCCTGCCAATGGGGGAACCTGAAGCACAATAGAGAACTCCTCTTTCCATTGCAGGAAGCCTGGCTGTAGCAATGGGTGTCCAACCCTCAAAGTGGGATCCAGCTATATGGCCAATGAGACTACGCCCTCTCCTGAGGGCCCCCCTGGGCACAAAGAGGCATGATGACCCTCAGCCTGAGCATGCTTTCAAACAAGCCCTCTCTGTTACACCATTAGGATCCTGCATTGCAGGCCTGGAATGCCCCTAGGCCCAAATCCTAACACTTGGTGGGATATCCGGGCACCCAGACCCAGAGCCCGTCTCTGGAATCCCTGTTTTGGCATAAGCCTAAGTTGGAAAACAGCATTCTTCCCTGTTTTGGAGCACCCCTAAGATGGAAAAGAGCACTCTTTTCTTCTCTGAAAAACCACCAATCTATGGAAATCCACCAGGATCCTTAGAGAGGAAAAGTCTCCCATTGAACCATGAGACCACGTCTACATTCAGAGCCCATCCTGGACACACAATCCAGATAGAAAAGCCTGTGCTACCAGCTTTCAGTCACCCTAATTACAGTTCCTGACGTGATGCCTTCTAGGTCTATGCATTGGACCTGCGATCACCTTGCCACTATCCCTGACCCAAATTTGTGTTTGCAGACTTCCCTCCCAAAACCATGGCTCTCATATCCTCAAGGAGGTGGTCTCTGAAGCCTTACCACAGGACTGGGCCTGCCATCCCCAAGGAAACTGTGCCCATCACAGTTCCCCAAAGCCTCCAAGTTAGGAGAAACCTGCAAGGCCCCTGAGCCCACCCCAATAGTGGAAGTGGCTCTGGATGCAAATGCACAGTCTGAAACACCCTGATCACCTACATCCAGTCAGACAACCATATCAATGGTCCTTAGTAAGAAAATTGAACCTGATGGGCACCAAAGACATCATTGGATCTCTAGATTAGGTTGCCAGCATCAATCCTCAGAGGCCTGTTCTTGAATACCAAGTCAGGATACAACATATGTACCCTGAGCCACAAAACAGAACATATCCTCTCCCAAGATGGAAACTGTGCACATCGACCTGTGCCAAACCCTCAGCATGGCCCATAGCCACCAATACATTCTAAGACCTCCCTTGTAACAAACCAGTTTTGGGACACATCTGTAAGAGATTCCAAGTCAACTCAAGGCCTTGGTACTTGGCACCAGAACCACCAAAACGAACCTGTCATGTTCCTCAGCTGCAATGGTCATTGGACGTGTGCTTTCCAGTCATCCATGCGGGAGGGCTCTGCTACGCAAACTTCCACTTGAGGGACCCTGGAGGAAAAAAAAAAACAGACTCCTCCTGTCCATTAGAAGGAAACCTTGTTGTTTGGAGCATCGCACAATCTTAAGCGTGGGTAATCCTCCATTGCCTCCTGAAGCCACCCCTCCATTAGTCGTCATCCTAGACACAAACTCCAGTGTGAGCAAATATCTGACATCTGCCCTTACTCAGGTGCTGGATATCTCGTATAAGCTGCTGCACATTGAAACTGACTTCCGCTTGGCACTCAATTTAAGCATAGCTGGTGTTTACAATTGCATTCTCACCCTATTTGTCCCCAAACCCTCTTGATAGGGAATTCTGGATCCATAAGGCAGCATTCTGCCTGCCCCACAGAAAGAAGTGCTTCGTGAGTCTGGCCAGAAACCCTACATGAGGATCAATTTACTCGGCCCTGGAGAGAACCCCAATATATAGACTTCTCTGGCCACTAGTGCTGTGTCTGACACAGCCTGAGCCCAGACCTCGTGACAGCCACCCAGAGAGCGGGGCCCATATCCAGCATGTGAGAACGGCCATGGCCCAAATCTGTCATCTCTATGCATCCTTGGTATTCAGGCATCTGTCCCCAGACCTTTGCTGTAATCCCTGCCTATGGGGGAACATGAAGCACAATAGATATTTCCTTCTACCCCATGGCTGGAAACCTGGCCATTGGAATGTGTGTCCATCCCTCAGTGTGGGAGCCAGAAAATGGACAATGGGACCACGCCCACTCCTGAGGGCCACCCTGGGCACAAACAGGCATTGTAATGCTCAGCCTGAGCATGTTTCCAAACAAGCCCTCTCAGTTGCACCACCAAGATCCTGCATTTCAGGCCTGGTCTGCCCATAAGCCCAAATCCCAACCCTTGGTGGGATTTTCCAGGCGCCTAGACCCAGAGCCCATCTCTGGAATCTCTGTTTTGGGGCACACCTAAGATCGAAAATAGCAGTCTTCCCATACCAAAAAGTCATCAAAATATTGGGAGCCGCCTGTATCCTTAGAGGAAAAATCTCCCATGGACCCATGAGGCCACAGCTACATTCTGACGTCACCCTAGACACACAATCCAGATATAAAAGCCTGTGCTTCCGCCTTCGGGTCATTCCAGTTACTGTTCCTGACGAGTAGCCTTCCAGGTCTACACATTGCCCTGCGATAACCTAGCCACTAAACCTAACCCAAGTTTGTGTTTGCAGACTTCCCTCCCAGAACCATGGCTCACATGCCCTCCAGGGTGGAGTCTCTGGAGCCACACCACAGGACTGTGCTTGCCATCCCCATGGAAATTGTGCATGTCAGTTAACCAAACCCTCCAGAGTTGGTTGAAACATTCAAGGCCCCTGTGGCCACCCCAATATTGGAGGTTACTCTGGACATAAGTGCACAGTCTGAAACTCCCTGATCACCTACATTCTGGCAGACACCCAAGTCAACTGTCCTAAGTCTGAAGATTGAACCTCTCATGCCCCTGGGACTCATTGGAACCCTAGATTAGGTTGTCGGGCATCTGTCTTCAGAGGCCTGTTCTTGAGTAGGAACTTATGATACGGCATGTGGTCCCTGAGCCACAAAACACTACATCTCCTGTCCCCAGAAGGTAACCGTGCTCTTCGACCTGTGTTAAACCCTCAGGGTAGGAGAATCCTGCAGGCACCTTAGCCACCAACACATTCTAAGATCTACCTGGTAAAAAAAAACCAGCATTGTAACCCATCTTCAAGAGATTCCATGTCAACTCAAGACCTTGGTGCTTCGCCCCAGAAGCACCGTAAAGAACCTGCATGTTCCTCAGCTGCATTGGTCAATGGAGGTGTGCTTTCCAGGCATCCATGTGGAAGGGCTCTGCTACCCATACTTTTCACATGGGGGGCCCTGCAGAAAACATACCAGACTCTAACTGTCCAGTAGAAAAAACAACCTTGCTGTTTGGAGCATCTCACATGCATCAGCCTCTTGATGCCACTCCTCCATTCGGTCATCAGAGACACAAACTCCAGTGTGCGTAAACATCTGAAATCCACCTTTACTCAGGTGCTGGATATTTCATTTGTTGGCCACGATAGATACAAACTCTATCATGAGCAGACATCTGACCCTCGCCTGTACTCAGATGCTGGAGATCTCGAAAAAAACCACTGCACATTGGAACGGCCATGTTCTCGGCACTGAGATTAAGCATAGATTGTGTTTTCTGCCTTCTGTTCTCACACTCCTCGCCTTCAATTCCCCCATATTGGGAATTTGGGAGCCACAATGCAGCCTTCTGCCTGCCCACCAGAAAAAAGAGGTGCCCTATGGGTCTGCGTGAAACTCCATATACGGTTCCACCAGCACAGCCCTCTATAGCACCACAATATCATAGGCCACCTTGTGAACTAATGCTTTGTCTGACACAGCTCGAGCCCCGACCTCCTGGTAGCCACCTAGATAGCGGGACCCATATCTGGCAGGTGTGACCTGCCTTGACCTGAGTCCTTCATCTCAAACCAACCTGGTTATTCATGTACCAGTCCCAGAACATAGCTCAAATTACTGTGCATGGGGGAATCTGAAGCACAAAAGAGTACTCCTCCTTCCTCATAGAAGGAAAATTAAATGTTGATATGGTGGTCCAACCCTCATATTGGGATCCAGGTGCATGGAACAAGAGCCAATGCCCACTCAGGATGGGCATCTGGGCAAAAACAGGCATTGTGACCCTTACCCTGAGACCCATTTCCAACAAGTCTCCATGGGAGCTGAAGCAAAGCCCCACAGAGCCAGGCAGTCAAGCCTCTAGGCCCAAATACTAAGCCTTTGTAGGGTTATCCAGGCACAGGGACCTATAACCCATCTCTGGAATCCCTGTGTTGACGGAAACACTGAAACAGTAAACCACGCTCTCTCCTTCCCAGTGAGACACCAAACTCTTGGGTGCTGGGCAGAATCCCCAGAGAGGTAGAATATTCCATGGACACATGAGGACACCCCACCATTCCAAGGCCATCCTAGACACAATCCAGACAGAAAAGCCTTTGCTCCTGCCTCCCAGCCACACGAATTTCAAATCCTGAGGAGCTGCCCTCAGCGTCTGCAGATCGGGGCTGCCATCACCTCCCTCCTAATTGATACACAATTTTGTGTCTGAAGACTTTGGTCCCAGAGCCCTTAACCACATTCCCTGCAGGATGGGGCTGACAGAACCACACTACATCACTGGGCCTGATCTCTGGATGAAATTCTGCCGTCTCAGTTGCACAAACCCTCCAGATTAGGAAAAGCCTGCAAGGCCCCTGAGCCCACCCCAATTTCATAGGCCACTCTGGAAAAAATGCACAGTCTGACACAGCCTGAGCATCTACCTCCAGGAAGACTCACAGGTCAAAGTCCCTAAGTCCGAAGGTTGAGGATGACATGCCCCTACAACCTCATAAGAACCCTAGCCTAGATATTCAGGCCTCTGTGCCCAGAGGCCTGGTCTTGAAATCCAACATATGATCCGACATGTGGTCCCTGAGCCATACAAGAGAACCCCTCCTGTCCCGAGAAGGGAACCTGGCTCCTGGGAACTGGGTCTAACCCTCAGGTAGGAGAATCCTGCATGGCCACGGATCCACAACCACATTCTTTTTTTTATATAGATTTTATTTATTTATTTGACAGAGAGAGATCACAAGTAGGCATAGAGGAAGGCAGAGAGAGAGAGAGGAAGAAGCAGGCTCCCTGCTGAGCAGAGAGCCCGATGCGGGACTCAATCCCAGGACCCTGAGATCATGACCTGAGCCGAAGGCAGCGGCTTAGCCCATTGAGCCACCCAGGCACCCTCACCACCACATTCTAAGGTCTCCCTGGACACCAAACAGCATTGTGACTCATTAGACTGAGAACATCCGTCAACTTAGATCACTTGGAAATTTGAACAAAAACCAGCAGATCAAGCCTGCAATGTTCCTCAGCTGCAATGGTCATGCAAGGAAGACTTCCCAGGCCCCCATTCAGAGACCTCTGCTGTCGAATCTTTCTATATGGGGGACCCTGGAGCCTTGTAAGTGGACTTCCCCTGTCCCACAGTAGGACACCTTGCTGTTTGGAGCAGCTCACAAGGTCCTGCTTGGGAAAATCTCCAAGAATTCTTGAGGCCACCCCACAATTCGTTGACCATCATGGATGCAAACCCAGCGTGAGCAGACATCTGACCCTCGCCCATACTCAGGTGCTGGAAATCTCAAAACAACCACTGCACAATGGAATGGTCCTGTGGTCGGCACTGAGCTTATCCGTGGCTTGTGTTTTCAGACTTCTGTCTTCACACTCCTCACCTACAAGCCCTCCATATTGGGAATTCTGAAGCCACAGTGCAGCTTTCTGCCTGCCCACCACAAAGAAGAAGTGCCCTATGGGTCTTCGCAGAAACCCACATGAGGATCCTCCTGCACGGCCCTCAATGGCACCCCAATATAATAGACCGACCTCTGCATAAATTGTCTGTCTGACACCGCCTGATCCCCGACCTCCTGTCAGCCACCCAGATAGTGGGCCCCATATCCTCCAGGTGGGTCCAACCTTGGCCCGAGGCCATCATCTTGAAGCAACCTGGATATTCAGGTACCTGTCCCAGACTTAGCTCAAATTCCTGCCCATAGGGGACTCGGAAGCACAAAAGAGTGCTCCTCCTTCCCCATGGCCAGAAAACTGAATGTTGAGATGGCTGTACAACCCTGAGTGGGAACCAGGTGCATGGTCCATGAGACCACGCCTACACAGGATGGGCAGCTGGGCACAAACAGGCATTGTGACCCTCAGAATGAGACCCCTTTCCAAAGATCCCCCTTGGGATCTGGACCAGGAACCCAAATCGAAGCTTTGGTTAAGTTTTCCCAGTGTCTGGACCCAGAAACCATCTCTGGAATCCCTGTTTGGACAGGATCCCAGAGATGGAATACAGTCTTTTCCTCTTCCCCAGAAAGAAATCAAACTCTTGGGTGCCAAGCAGAATCACCAGAGTGGAATAATATCCCATGGACACATGAGGTCACCCCTCCATTTAGTGGCCATCCTAGACACAAAATCCAGACAGAAAAGCCTGTGCTCCTCCCTCCCAGCCACCTGAATTTCAAATCCCGAGGAGCTTCCCTCAGGGTCTTCAGATTCGGACTGCCATCACCTCACTCCTACCTCTTATCCGAGGTTGTGTCTAAAGTCTTTGGTCCCAAAGTCCTGACACACATGACCTCCAGGATGGGGCCTCGAGAAACACATGACATCACTGGCCCTGCTCTCCTGAGGAAACCCTGCCCATCTCAGTTTCCCAAAATGTCCAGATTAGGAGAAAACTGCAAGGCCCCTGACTGCACCCCAATATCATAGGCCACTCTGGAAAAAGTGCACAGCCTGACACAGCCTCAGCACCTACCTCCAGGATGACATGCAGGCCAATGGCACTTAGTCCGAAGATTGAAACTTCCATGGCCCTAAAACCTCATCAGAACCCTAGCTTATGTTTTGAGGTCTCTCTCCCTAGAGGGCTGTTCTGGAAATTCAAGCATATGGTCCAACCTGTGGTCCGTGAGCCATACAAGAGCACACCTCCTGTCCCAAGAAGGAAACCTGGCTCCTGGGTACTGGGTCTAATCCTAAGGATAGAGAATCCTCAATGGTCAGAGAGCCGCCACCACATTCTAAGGTCTCCCTGGACATCAAGCAGCATTGGAACCTGTTAGACTGAGAACTTCCATCAACGCAAATCACTTGGAATTTGGAATCAGTGTCATTGGTTCAAGCTTACCCTGCTCCTCAGCTGCAATGGTAACACGAGATTGGCTTCCCAGGCCTCCATTCAGAGAGCATTGCTATCGAATCTTCCATATGGGGGACCCTGGAGCCCTGTAAGAAGACTTCTGCTGTCCCTTAGTAGGACACCTTGATGTTTGGAGCAGCTCACAAGCTCCAGCTTGGAAAAACCTCCAAGAATTCTTGAGGCCTCCCCACCATTTGTTGGCCATCATGGATACAAACTCCAGCGTGAGCAGACATCTTCCCCTCACCCAGGTGCTGAAGATCTCGAAACAACTGCTGTACATTGGAATAGACATGTGCTCGGCACTGAGCGTAACCGTAGCTTATGTTTTCATACTTCTGTCCTCACACTCCTCGCCTGCAAACCCTCCAACTTGGATATTCTGGAGCCGTAATGCAGCCATCTGCCTGCTCACCAGATAGAAGAAGTGAAGAAAGGGTCTGTGCAAAAATCCCCCATGAGGATCCAGTTGCACAGCTCTCAAAAGCACCCCAATATCATAGACCGAACTCTCCATGAATGTTCTGTCTGACACAGCTCAAGCCCGAGCTCCTGACAGCCACCCAGAAAGCAGGCCTCATTTTCTGCAGGTGGGTCCTGCCTTAGCCCGAGGACCTCATCTCAAAGTGAACTGGGTATTCAGGCACCTGTCCCAGAACTTAGCTCAAATTCCTGCCCATGGGGGAACCTGAAGCATAAAAAAGTACACCTCCTTCCCCATGGCAGGAAAACTGAATGTTGAGATGGCAGTCCAACCCTCAGAGTGGGAGCCAAGTGCATAGCCCATGAGGTCACACCCACTCAGCATGGGCATCTGGGCAAAAACAGGCATTGTGACCCTCAGAATGAGACCCATTTCCAACAAGAACACTCGGGAGCTGTACCAGGAAAACATAGAGCAGGACCCTAGGCCCAAATCCTAAGCCTTGTTGCGGTGATCCAGGCTCCAGAACCCAGGACCCATCTCTGGAATGGCTGTTTGGACGGGATCCCTGACTCATAAAACTGCGCTCCTCCCATCCCCCAGAAATACACCAAACTCTTGGGTGCCGAGCAGAATTCCCAGAGAGGTAGAATCTCACATGGACCCATGAGGCCACCCCTCCATTTCGTGGCCATCATAGACAAACAAGTCAGACAGAAAAGACTGTGCTCCTGCCTCACAGCCGTCCGAATTTCATATCTGGAGATGCTTCGCTCAGGGTCTGAAGATTGGGTCTGCCATCACCTCGAGCTTAACTCTTACCCGAGTTTGTGTCTGAAGACTTTGGACCCAGAGTCCTGACCCATATGCCCTCCAGGATGGGGCCTCCAGGAACACACAACAGCACTGGGCCAGCTCTCCCAAGGAATGTCAGCCTGTCTCAGTTTCCCAACCCACCAGATTAAGAGAAAATTGCAAGGCCCCTAATACCACCCCAATTCCATAGGAAGCTCCAGAAAAAATGCATAGTCTGACACAGCCTCAGAATATACCTCCAGGAAGACACCCAGGTCAATGGGAAGGGATGAAATGGCCTAACCCATGGCAGGTTCGATGTGCTGGGTGTGAAGCCAACTGTCTCAATGTCTCTCACAAGGTCTGGGCTCAGGCTATGTAAGACAGAGCACAGTGTTTAGGGTAGCCTATGCAACTGGGGTGTTGCCGAGGGCTGAGCAGGTTGATTTTCATTTGGGGTTTCTGAGCAATGCCATAGACAATGTTTTTCTTTGGGGGGCAGGCAGAGTGCTTCGTTCTGGAACCAGAATTCCCAATCATGAGGGCTTTTGGGCCAGGAGTGCTAGGGTAGAGTCTGAAAACAAAACATAGGGTGAGGTGGGGAGCAGGCCCACTCTGCAAAGGCTGAAAGGATATCTCATGCATCTGAAGTCAGGCTGAGGATCAGACATTGGCTGAGGTTGGATTGTGCCCTTGATGGCACCTTCATGAAGCAGGTGCCTCATGAGGCCAACGAAGTTTTCCCACGCTGAGTTTGGAGGTTGCCACAAACCACAAGGTTTCCTTCTGCGAGACAGTCGAGTCCTGTTGAATGGCTCCAGTACATACCATACGGAAGGACTGAAGAGGAGGGTTCAAAGGATGGATCCCTGAACAACATGCCTCGCATTCCCTTTGGCCATTAACGACAAGATATGTTTGTTCTGCTGGCTCTGGGGCAAGCTAACCAGTGGGCTGAGTTGAAATGGCCTCTCCTGAGGATGCGTCATAATGTGGGTTTCTATCCATGGAGACCTTGGAATGTGATGGTTGTACTGTGGCCCTGCGGAATTCTCCGACCAGAAGGGTTTGATACAGATCCAGGAAGAAAGCACTCCATGTGGAGATGAGAGAGGTTTGGTTTGGAGCCTCAGAAAAACCTAATATGCTGGTATAAGAAACCAGTCCTCTGAGGACAGACACATGAAAACTAAAGCTAAGGTTCATATTAGGGCCTAAGGGCCTGTCCATTTCAATCTTCTGTCTCTGGGGACACTGTCTGAAAGTCTAAGTGGTGATAATGGCAGAGCTGGTGTCAGAGTGCCCCTTTTAGTCCAGGGCAGCCTACACTATCAGGATGGCCTCAGGGGCCTTGGAACATTTCCCTAACCTGTAGGGTTGTGGTCAATGGATTGGGCACACTTTCCTTGGAGATGGCAGGCACAATCTTTCACTGTGGCTCCAGATGCCCTAGCCTGGAGGGTGTGTGGGTCCAGGCTGTGGGCACATAAGTCTGAAAACAAAAACTCAGCTTATGAGTGGCGCCAAGGGTATGGCAGGCCGGATGTAAAGATAAAGAGTGAGCTCCTTGGCTTGTGAATCAAGGGCGAGATTCCTTCAGGCTTTTGTCTCTGGATGCGTCCAGGATAGCCGTGGATTGTAGGGGGTGGCCTCAGTGACTGTGGACGAGTAACCTCTCTGGGGATTTGTCCCAGCTAACAGGAGTTTGGGGTCATTTTGTGGGAAGGGTGGGGTCCTGTTGTCTGGCTCATGTGTCTCTCCAAGAAAGTGATTCCAGAGCAGAGCCCCAGGAACAGGGGGGAGACTGGAAAACTCAAACACTGGTGAGGATTGGGTGTATAGGGGCTTTGCACGCCCCATATGAGGGCTCTTGGTCAAGGCCCTGACAGGCCTTTCTTTGATATTGGCCTCATGCTGAGGGTCACAGAGTGAATTTCTGCCCAAGGAGGCACTCAAGTTTGGGCGTGGTTTCAGGGGAAATGAAGGTTTCTCCCACCCTGAACGTGTGACTCCATGCCAAGAGCAAGCCTTACAGCCATGGGGAAGGAGGAGTTCTGATTTGTGCTTCAGATGCCCAACTGTGTGGGGAATTGATATAATATCTGGGTTTAGATATCGGAAAACCAAGGTTAGTAAGAGATAACGGCATAAGACCATGGCGTGTCAGAATTGCTAGGTGTGTGGCCAGCTGTCTCCTTGCCTGTCTGGACGTCTGGCATCAGGCTGTGAAAGGCAGAGCATTAGTGCCCAGAGCAGCCTATCAAATCTGAGTGCCGTCGAGGCAAGAGCAGGTTTATCCTCATCTGGGTTTTATGGAAAGCCCCACAAGGAAAAGTTTTCTACCGGTGGGCAGTAACTGGGAAGGCTTGTGGTTCTGCAATTCCTACTCTGGAGGGATTGTTTGCCAGGAGTGTGAGGAAGGAAGTCTGAAAACACAAGCTAGCGTGAGGTTTGGGACCGAGGGCACGGCAGGCCACTCTGCAGAGGCTGAATCAAGATCTCCTGCATTGCGGTCATGTCTACTATGAGACGTGCTTCAAGCTAGAGTTTTTGACCATGATGGCCTCTCCCTGAAGGATATGGGGGGCTTCATGAGGCCCGGCAGGTTTGCCGTTTTCTCCTACACTGAAGGTTTGACTCACGGACAGCAGCAAGGTTTCTTGCCATGGGGAAGGAGGGGTTCTGACTTGTGCATCAGGTTCCCCCCTGTGCAGGGATTGGAGATAAGGTCTAGGTTCCGATGACTGAAAACCCAGGTTGGGAATGGATGGTGGCCTAAGGCAGTGGCGGGTCCAATGTGCTGGGTGTGCAGCCAGCTGTGTCGGTGTCTGTTGGAAGGTCTGGGCTCAGGCTATTTGCGACAGAGCATCACTGTTTAAGGTAGCCGATGCAATTGGGGTGTTGCCGAGGGCCAAGCAGTTTGATCCTCATTTGGGGTTTCTGGGCAGCGCCATAGACAATGTTTTTCTCCTGGGAGGCAGGCACAGTGCTTCATTGTGGCCCCAGAATTCCCAGTAGGGAGGGTTTGTGGGCCAGGAGTGTGAGGACGGAAGTCTGAAAACACAAGCTAGTGTGAGGATTGGAGCCAAGGGCAGAGCAGGCCCACTCTGCAGAGGCTGAATCAAAATCTCCTGCATCTGAAGTCAGGCTGAGGATCATACGTTGGCTGAGGCTGGAGTATGTGTCCATGATGGCACCTTCATGAAGTGGGGGCCTCATGAGGCCAAGGAAGTTTTCCCACGCTGAGTTTGGAGGTTGCCCCAAACCACAAGGTTTCCTTCTGCGGGACATTCGAGTCCTGTTGCATGGCTCCAGGACATACCATATGGAAGGACTGGAGAGCAGGGTTCGAAGGATGGATCCCTGTACAGCATGCCTCGCATTCCCATTGGCTATTAGCGACAAGATATGTTTGATCTGCTGCCTCTGGAACACGCGACCCAGGGGGCTGAGTTGAAATGGCCTCTCCTGAGGATGCGTCATAATGTGCGTTTGGGTCCATGGAGACCTTGGAATGTGCTGGTTGTTCAGTGGCCCTGCGGAACTCTCCTACCTGAAGTGTTTGATACATCCCAGTAAGAAAGCTGCCCATGTGGAGATGAGAGAGGTTTGGTTTGGTGCCTCAGAAAAGCCCCATGTGCTGGTCTACGAAAACAGTCCTCTGAGAACGGAAACATGGAAACCAAAGCTAAGGTTCAGATTAGGGCCTGGGGGCCTGTCCATTTCAACCTTCTGTCTCTAGGGACACTGTCTGAGAGTCTAAGTGGAGATAGTTGCTCCGCTGGTGTCAGAGAGCCCCTCTTAGTCCAGGGTGGCCTATACTATTGATGGCCTCAGGGACCTTGGAGCTCATCCCTAACCTGTAGGGTTGTGGTCAATGGATTGGGCACATTTCCTTGGAGAGGGCAGGCACAATCTTTCGCTGTTTGGTCCAGAGGCCCTAGCCTGGATGTTGTGTGGGTCCAGGCTGTGGGCACAGAAGTCTGAATACACAAACTCAGCTTATGAGTGGCGCCTAGGGTATGGCAGGCTGGATATACAGCCCGAGAGGGAGCTCCTGGGCCTCTGAAACAAGGGCGAGTGGGAGGCGTTCCTTCAGGCTTTTGTCTCTGGATGTTGTGTCCGGGATAGCCGTGGATTGGAGCGGTGGCCTCAGGTACTGTGGACGAGTATCCCTCTCTGGGGATTTGTCCCAGCTGCCAAGAGTTTGGGGTCATTTTGTGGGAAGGGTGGAGTCGTGTTGTCTGGCTCATGGGTCTCTCCAAGAAAGGGATTCCAGAGCAGAGCTCCAGGTACGGGCGGGGCGACTGGAAAATTCAAACCGTGTTGAGGATTGGGTGCATAGGGGCTTGGCAAGCCCCATATGTGGGCTCTTGGTCCAGGCCCTGACAGGCCTTTCTTTGACATGGGGCTCATGCTGAGGGTCACAGTGTGAATTTGTGCCCAAGCAGCACTCAAGTTTGGGCGTGGCATCAGGGGCCATGAAGGTTTCTCCCACCCTGAAGGTGTGACTCCATGCCAAGAGCAAGCTTGACAGCCATGGGGAAGGAGGAGTTCTGTTTTGTGCTTGCTATACCCAGCAGTGTGGAGAATTGATATAATGTCTAGGTTCAGATATCTGAAAACCAAGGTTAGGATGAGGTGACGGCATAAGACCATGGCGTGTCCGAAGTGCTGGGTGTGCGGCCAGCTGTCTCCTTGTCTGTCTGGACGTCTGGCTTCAGGCTGTGTCAGGCAGAGCATGAGTGCCCAGAGCAGCCTATCCAGTTCGGGTACCGTCGAGGCCCGAGCAGGTTGATCCTCATCTGGGTTTTCTGGAGAGCCCCACAGGGAAACATTTTTCTTCCGTTGGGCAGACACTGGGCTGGGTTGTGGTTCTGGAGTTCCTAGTCCGGAGGGCTTGTTTGCCAGGAGTGTGAGGAAGGAAGTCTGAAAACACAAGCTAGCGTGAGGTTTGGGACCGAGGGCACGGCAGGCCCACTCTGCAGAGGCTGAATCGAGATCTCCTGCACTGAGGTCATGTCAACTATGAGACGTGCCTCAGGCTAGAGTTCTTGTCCAGCATGGCCTCTTCCTGAAGGGTGTGGGGGCTTCATGAGGCCAGAAAGTTTTGGCTACGATGGGATTTGTGAACTGCTCCAAAACTGAAGGTTACCTTCTGCACGACAGTCGAGTCCTATTGGATGGTTCAAGAGGCCCCATATGGAAAGACTCGAGAGCAGGTGTCTAAGCATGGATGCCTGGGAATGCCACCTCTTATTCCCACTCTTTAGTCAGGACAAGGCAGGCTCAATCTGCGGGCTCCTGGGTGAGCTACCCAGAGGGGAGAGTTGAAATGGACTCTCCTGAAGATGAGTCCTACTGAGGCTTGGTGGCCTGGGAGACCTTGGAATGTGGAGGTGGCTCAGGGACTCTGCAGGATTCTCCAACATGAGGTGTTTGACACGGCTCCAACAAGGAAACTTCCCATGTGGAGACGAGAGGAGTTCTGTTCCGTGCCTCAGGAAAGCCCCATACCCTGTTCTTCGAACCACAGCCTCTGAGGAGTGACACCTGGAAACCAAAGCAAGAGTTGAGACTACGGCCTAAAGGCCTGTCCGGCTCAACCTTCTATCTCTGTTGACATCTGTGTGCATGCATTCATGGATGTAGCTGCTCAGCTTGTATCCGAATGCCCCTGTAAGTCCAGTGAGGCTCCCAGTAGTGGGATGTCCTCGGAGACCTTGAGGTTTCTCATATTCTGAAGGTGTGTGGACAAAGGAATGGACACAGTTTCCCAGGAGAGAGCAGGCACGGTCCTGTGGTATGGCTCCAGAGGACCCAGCCTAGAGGCTGTGTTTGCCAGGGCTGTGGAGACAGATGTCTGAAAAAGCAAACTTGGCTCAGCTAGGGGCCAATGTAATGGCAGGCCTGATCTCTAGTCCGTGAGGGGAGATCCTCTGGAAATCAAAGTAGGGCAAGTGGGAGGCAGTCACTCAGGATTTTGTCTCTGGGTGTTGCGTTTACAGTGTCCGGTCAGGGTAGGGGTTGTCTCAGAGGCCGAGGAAGAGCCTTCCTCTCGGGGGATTGTCCAAGCTCCCAAGTGTTGGTGTTCATTCTGTGGGAATGAAGAGTACTGTTTTCTGCCACAGGGGACCCCCCAGGAGAGGGAATCTAGAGCACAGCAGTGGGTTCCCTCAACTGGAATACACACCATCTAGTTAGTCCTGGGTGCTTGTGGGCATGGCAAGCCACATATGCGGGCTCTTGGTCCAGTCACTGAGAGGCGTTACTTGAATAAGGTACTCACGCTGAGGGTCACAATGTGTGTTTGTGCCCAAGGCGGCCCTCACGCTTGGGCGTGGCCTCATGGGCCATGCCGTTTTCTCCTACACTGAAGGTTTGACTCACTGCCAGCAGCAAGGTTTCTTGCCAGGGGGAAGGAGGGGTTCTTATTTGTGCATCAGGTTCCCCCCTGTGCAGGGATTGGAGATAAGGTCTAGGTTCCGATGACTGAAAACCCAGGTTGGGAATGGATGGTGGCCTAAGGCAGTGGCGGGTCCAATGTGCTGGGTGTGCAGCCAGCTGTGTCAGTGTCTGTTGGAAGGTCTGGGCTCAGGCTATTTGCGACAGAGCATCACTGTTTAAGGTAGCCGATGCAATTGGGGTGTTGCCGAGGGCCAAGCAGTTTGATCCTCATTTGGGGTTTCTGGGCAGCGCCATAGACAATGTTTTTCTCCTGGGAGGCAGGCACAGTGCTTCATTGTGGCCCAGAATTTCCAGTAGGGAGGGTTTGTGGGCCAGGAGTGTGAGGACGGAAGTCTGTAAACACAAGCTAGTGTGAGGATTGGAGCCAAGGGCAGAGCAGGCCCACTCTGCAGAGGCTGAATCAAAATCTCCTGCATCTGAAGTCAGGCTGAGGATCAGACGTTGGCTGAGCCTGGAGTATGTGTCCATGATGGCACCTTCATGAAGTGGGGGCCTCATGAGGCCAAGGAAGTTTTCCCACGCTGAGTTTGGAGGTTGCCCCAAACCACAAGGTTTCCTTCTGCGGGACATTCGAGTCCTGTTGCATGGCTTCAGGACATACCATATGGAAGGACTGGAGAGCAGGGTTCGAAGGATGGATCCCTGTACAGCATGCCTCGCACTCCCATAGGCTATTAGCTACAAGATATGTTTGATCTGCTGCCTCTGGAACACGCGACCCAGGGGGCTGAGTTGAAATGGCCTCTCCTGAGGATGCGTCATAATGTGCGTTTGGGTCCATGGAGACCTTGGAATGTGCTGGTTGTTAAGTGGCCCTGCGGAACTCTCCTACCTGAAGTGTTTGATACATCCCAGTAAGAAAGCTGCCCATGTGGAGATGAGAGAGGTTTGGTTTGGTGCCTCAGAAAAGCCCCATGTGCTGGTCTACGAAAACAGTTCTCTGAGAACGGAAACATGGAAACCAAAGCTAAGGTTCAGATTAGGGCCTGGGGGCCTGTCCATTTCAACCTTCTGTCTCTGGGGACAGTGTCTGAGAGTCTAAGTGGAGATAGTTGCTCTGCTGGTGTCAGAGAGCCCCTCTTAGTCCAGGGTGGCCTATACTATTGATGGCCTCAGGGACCTTGGAGCTCTTCCCTAACCTGTAGGGTTGTGGTCAATGGATTGGGCACGCTTTCCTTGGAGCGGGCAGGCACAATCTTTCGCTGTTTGGTCCAGAGGCCCTAGCCTGGATGTTGTGTGGGTCCAGGCTGTGGGCACAGAAGTCTGAATACACAAACTCAGCTTATGAGTGGCGCCTAGGGTATGGCAGGCCGGATATACAGCCCGAGAGGGAGCTCCTGGGCCTCTGAAACAAGGGCGAGTGGGAGGCGTTCCTTCAGGCTTTTGTCTCTGGATGTTGTGTCCGGGATAGCCGTGGATTGGAGCGGTGGCCTCAGGTACTGTGGACGAGTATCCCTCTCTGGGGATTTGTCCCAGCTGCCAAGAGTTTGGGGTCATTTTGTGGGAAGGGTGGAGTCGTGTTGTCTGGCTCATGGGTCTCTCCAAGAAAGGGATTCCAGAGCAGAGCTCCAGGTACGGGCGGGGCGACTGGAAAATTCAAACCGTGTTGAGGATTGGGTGCATAGGGGCTTGGCAAGCCCCATATGTGGGCTCTTGGTCCAGGCCCTGACAGGCCTTTCTTTGACATGGGGCTCATGCTGAGGGTCACAGTGTGAATTTGTGCCCAAGCAGCACTCAAGTTTGGGCGTGGCATCAGGGGCCATGAAGGTTTCTCCCACCCTGAAGGTGTGACTCCATGCCAAGAGCAAGCTTGACAGCCATGGGGAAGGAGGAGTTCTGTTTTGTGCTTGCTATACCCAGCAGTGTGGAGAATTGATATAATGTCTAGGTTCAGATATCTGAAAACCAAGGTTAGGATGAGGTGACGGCATAAGACCATGGCGTGTCCGAAGTGCTGGGTGTGCGGCCAGCTGTCTCCTTGTCTGTCTGGACGTCTGGCTTCAGGCTGTGTCAGGCAGAGCATGAGTGCCCAGAGCAGCCTATCCAGTTCGGGTACCGTCGAGGCCCGAGCAGGTTGATCCTCATCTGGGTTTTCTGGAGAGCCCCACAGGGAAACGTTTTTCTTCCGTTGGGCAGACACTGGGCTGGGTTGTGGTTCTGGAGTTCCTAGTCCGGAGGGCTTGTTTGCCAGGAGTGTGAGGAAGGTAGTCTGAAAACACAAGCTAGCGTGAGGTTTGGGACCAAGGGCACGGCAGGCCCACTCTGCAGAGGCTGAATCGAGATCTCCTGCACTGAGGTCATGTCAACTATGAGACGTGCCTCAGGCTAGAGTTCTTGTCCAGCATGGCCTCTTCCTGAAGGGTGTGGGGGCTTCATGAGGCCAGAAAGTTTTGGCTACGATGGGATTTGTGAACTGCTCCAAAACTGAAGGTTACCTTCTGCACGACAGTCGAGTCCTATTGGATGGTTCAAGAGGCCCCATATGGAAAGACTCGAGAGCAGGTGTCTAAGCATGGATGCCTGGGAATGCCACCTCTTATTCCCACTCTTTAGTCAGAACAAGGCAGGCTCAATCTGCGGGCTCCTGGGTGAGCTACCCAGAGGGGAGAGTTGAAATGGACTCTCCTGAAGATGAGTCCTACTGAGGCTTGGTGGCCTGGGAGACCTTGGAATGTGGAGGTGGCTCAGGGACTCTGCAGGATTCTCCAACATGAGGTGTTTGACACGGCTCCAACAAGGAAACTTCCCATGTGGAGACGAGAGGAGTTCTGTTCCGTGCCTCAGGAAAGCCCCATACCCTGTTCTTCGAACCACAGCCTCTGAGGAGTGACACCTGGAAACCAAAGCAAGAGTTGAGACTACGGCCTAAAGGCCTGTCCGGCTCAACCTTCTATCTCTGTTGACATCTGTGTGCATGCATTCATGGATGTAGCTGCTCAGCTTGTATCCGAATGCCCCTGTAAGTCCAGTGAGGCTCCCAGTAGTGGGATGTCCTCGGAGACCTTGAGGTTTCTCATATTCTGAAGGTGTGTGGACAAAGGAATGGACACAGTTTCCCAGGAGAGAGCAGGCACGGTCCTGTGGTATGGCTCCAGAGGACCCAGCCTAGAGGCTGTGTTTGCCAGGGCTGTGGAGACAGATGTCTGAAAAAGCAAACTTGGCTCAGCTAGGGGCCAATGTAATGGCAGGCCTGATCTCTAGTCCGTGAGGGGAGATCCTCTGGAAATCAAAGTAGGGCAAGTGGGAGGCAGTCACTCAGGATTTTGTCTCTGGGTGTTGCGTTTACAGTGTCCGGTCAGGGTAAGGGTTGTCTCAGAGGCCAAGGAAGAGCCTTCCTCTCGGGGGATTGTCCAAGCTCCCAAGTGTTTGTGTTCATTCTGTAGGAATGAAGAGTATTGTTTTCTGCCACAGGGGACCCCACAGGAGAGGGACTCTAGAGCACAGAGTGGGTTCATTCAACTAAAATACACACCATCTAGTTAGTCCTGGGTGCCTATGGGCATGGCAAGCCACATATGCGGGCTCTTGGTCCAGTCACTGAGAGGCGTTACTTGAATAAGGTACTCACGCTGAGGGTCACAATGTGTGTTTGTGCCCACGGCGGCCCTCACGCTTGGGCGTAGCCTCATGGGCCATGCCGTTTTCTACTACACTGAAGGTTTGACTCACTGCCAGCAGCAAGGTTTCTTGCAATGGGGAAGGAGGGGTTCTGACTAGTGCATCAGGTTCCCCCCTGTGCAGGGATTGGAGATAAGGTCTAGGTTCCGATGACTGAAAACCCAGGTTGGGAATGGATGGTGGCCTAAGGCAGTGGCGGGTCTAATGTGCTGGGTGTGCAGCCAGCTGTGTCGGTGTATGTTGGAAGGTCTGGGCTCAGGCTATTTGCGACAGAGCATCACTGTTTAAGGTAGCCTATGCAATTGGGGTGTTGCCGTGGGCCAAGCAATTTGATCCTCATTTGGGGTTTCTGGGCAGCGCCATAGACAATGTTTTTCTCCTGGGAGGCAGGCACAGTGCTTCATTGTGGCCCCAGAATTCTCAGTAGGGAGGGTTTGTGGGCCAGGAGTGTGAGGATGGAAGTCTGAAAACACAAGCTAGTGTGAGGATTGGAGCCAAGGGCAGAGCAGGCCCACTCTGCAGAGGCTGAATCAAAATCTCCTGCATCTGAAGTCAGGCTGAGGATCAGACGTTGGCTGAGCCTGGAGTATGTGTCCATGATGGCACCTTCATGAAGTGGGGGCCTCATGAGGCCAAGGAAGTTTTCCCACGCTGAGTTTGGAGGTTGCCCCAAACCACAAGGTTTCCTTCTGCGGGACATTCGAGTCCTGTTGCATGGCTTCAGGACATACCATATGGAAGGACTGGAGAGCAGGGTTCGAAGGATGGATCCCTGTACAGCATGCCTCGCACTCCCATAGGCTATTAGCTACAAGATATGTTTGATCTGCTGCCTCTGGAACACGCGACCCAGGGGGCTGAGTTGAAATGGCCTCTCCTGAGGATGCGTCATAATGTGCGTTTGGGTCCATGGAGACCTTGGAATGTGCTGGTTGTTCAGTGGCCCTGCGGAACTCTCCTACCTGAAGTGTTTGATACATCCCAGTAAGAAAGCTGCCCATGTGGAGATGAGAGAGGTTTGGTTTGGTGCCTCAGAAAAGCCCCATGTGCTGGTCTACGAAAACAGTCCTCTGAGAACGGAAACATGGAAACCAAAGCTAAGGTTCAGATTAGGGCCTGGGGGCCTGTCCATTTCAACCTTCTGTCTCTGGGGACAGTGTCTGAGAGTCTAAGTGGAGATAGTTGCTCTGCTGGTGTCAGAGAGCCCCTCTTAGTCCAGGGTGGCCTATACTATTGATGGCCTCAGGGACCTTGGAGCTCTTCCCTAACCTGTAGGGTTGTGGTCAATGGATTGGGCACGCTTTCCTTGGAGCGGGCAGGCACAATCTTTCGCTGTTTGGTCCAGAGGCCCTAGCCTGGATGTTGTGTGGGTCCAGGCTGTGGGCACAGAAGTCTGAATACACAAACTCAGCTTATGAGTGGCGCCTAGGGTATGGCAGGCCGGATATACAGCCCGAGAGGGAGCTCCTGGGCCTCTGAAACAAGGGCGAGTGGGAGGCGTTCCTTCAGGCTTTTGTCTCTGGATGTTGTGTCCGGGATAGCCGTGGATTGGAGCGGTGGCCTCAGGTACTGTGGACGAGTATCCCTCTCTGGGGATTTGTCCCAGCTGCCAAGAGTTTGGGGTCATTTTGTGGGAAGGGTGGAGTCGTGTTGTCTGGCTCATGGGTCTCTCCAAGAAAGGGATTCCAGAGCAGAGCTCCAGGTACGGGCGGGGCGACTGGAAAATTCAAACCGTGGTGAGGATTGGGTGCATAGGGGCTTGGCAAGCCCCATATGTGGGCTCTTGGTCCAGGCCCTGACAGGCCTTTCTTTGACATGGGGCTCATGCTGAGGGTCACAGTGTGAATTTGTGCCCAAGCAGCACTCAAGTTTGGGCGTGGCATCAGGGGCCATGAAGGTTTCTCCCACCCTGAAGGTGTGACTCCATGCCAAGAGCAAGCTTGACAGCCATGGGGAAGGAGGAGTTCTGTTTTGTGCTTGCTATACCCAGCAGTGTGGAGAATTGATATAATGTCTAGGTTCAGATATCTGAAAACCAAGGTTAGGATGAGGTGACGGCATAAGACCATGGCGTGTCCGAAGTGCTGGGTGTGCGGCCAGCTGTCTCCTTGTCTGTCTGGACGTCTGGCTTCAGGCTGTGTCAGGCAGAGCATGAGTGCCCAGAGCAGCCTATCCAGTTCGGGTACCGTCGAGGCCCGAGCAGGTTGATCCTCATCTGGGTTTTCTGGAGAGCCCCACAGGGAAACGTTTTTCTTCCGTTGGGCAGACACTGGGCTGGGTTGTGGTTCTGGAGTTCCTAGTCCGGAGGGCTTGTTTGCCAGGAGTGTGAGGAAGGTAGTCTGAAAACACAAGCTAGCGTGAGGTTTGGGACCAAGGGCACGGCAGGCCCACTCTGCAGAGGCGGAATCGAGATCTCCTGCACTGAGGTCATGTCAACTATGAGACGTGCCTCAGGCTAGAGTTCTTGTCCAGCATGGCCTCTTCCTGAAGGGTGTGGGGGCTTCATGAGGCCAGAAAGTTTTGGCTACGATGGGATTTGTGAACTGCTCCAAAACTGAAGGTTACCTTCTGCACGACAGTCGAGTCCTATTGGATGGTTCAAGAGGCCCCATATGGAAAGACTCGAGAGCAGGTGTCTAAGCATGGATGCCTGGGAATGCCACCTCTTATTCCCACTCTTTAGTCAGGACAAGGCAGGCTCAATCTGCGGGCTCCTGGGTGCGCTACCCAGAGGGGAGAGTTGAAATGGACTCTCCTGAAGATGAGTCCTACTGAGGCTTGGTGGCCTGGGAGACCTTGGAATGTGGAGGTGGCTCAGGGACTCTGCAGGATTCTCCAACATGAGGTGTTTGACACGGCTCCAACAAGGAAACTTCCCATGTGGAGACGAGAGGAGTTCTGTTCCGTGCCTCAGGAAAGCCCCATACCCTGTTCTTCGAACCACAGCCTCTGAGGAGTGACACCTGGAAACCAAAGCAAGAGTTGAGACTACGGCCTAAAGGCCTGTCCGGCTCAACCTTCTATCTCTGTTGACATCTGTGTGCATGCATTCATGGATGTAGCTGCTCAGCTTGTATCCGAATGCCCCTGTAAGTCCAGTGAGGCTCCCAGTAGTGGGATGTCCTCGGAGACCTTGAGGTTTCTCATATTCTGAAGGTGTGTGGACAAAGGAATGGACACAGTTTCCCAGGAGAGAGCAGGCACGGTCCTGTGGTATGGCTCCAGAGGACCCAGCCTTGAGGCTGTGTTTGCCAGGGCTGTGGAGACAGATGTCTGAAAAAGCAAACTTGGCTCAGCTAGGGGCCAATGTAATGGCAGGCCTGATCTCTAGTCCGTGAGGGGAGATCCTCTGGAAATCAAAGTAGGGCAAGTGGGAGGCAGTCACTCAGGATTTTGTCTCTGGGTGTTGCGTTTACAGTGTCCGGTCAGGGTAAGGGTTGTCTCAGAGGCCAAGGAAGAGCCTTCCTCTCGGGGGATTGTCCAAGCTCCCAAGTGTTTGTGTTCATTCTGTAGGAATGAAGAGTATTGTTTTCTGCCACAGGGGACCCCACAGGAGAGGGACTCTAGAGCACAGAGTGGGTTCATTCAACTAAAATACACACCATCTAGTTAGTCCTGGGTGCCTATGGGCATGGCAAGCCACATATGCGGGCTCTTGGTCCAGTCACTGAGAGGCGTTACTTGAATAAGGTACTCACGCTGAGGGTCACAATGTGTGTTTGTGCCCACGGCGGCCCTCACGCTTGGGCGTAGCCTCATGGGCCATGCCGTTTTCTACTACACTGAAGGTTTGACTCACTGCCAGCAGCAAGGTTTCTTGCAATGGGGAAGGAGGGGTTCTGACTAGTGCATCAGGTTCCCCCCTGTGCAGGGATTGGAGATAAGGTCTAGGTTCCGATGACTGAAAACCCAGGTTGGGAATGGATGGTGGCCTAAGGCAGTGGCGGGTCTAATGTGCTGGGTGTGCAGCCAGCTGTGTCGGTGTCTGTTGGAAGGTCTGGGCTCAGGCTATTTGCGACAGAGCATCACTGTTTAAGGTAGCCTATGCAATTGGGGTGTTGCCGTGGGCCAAGCAGTTTGATCCTCATTTGGGGTTTCTGGGCAGCGCCATAGACAATGTTTTTCTCCTGGGAGGCAGGCACAGTGCTTCATTGTGGCCCCAGAATTCTCAGTAGGGAGGGTTTGTGGGCCAGGAGTGTGAGGATGGAAGTCTGAAAACACAAGCTAGTGTGAGGATTGGAGCCAAGGGCAGAGCAGGCCCACTCTGCAGAGGCTGAATCAAAATCTCCTGCATCTGAAGTCAGGCTGAGGATCAGACGTTGGCTGAGCCTGGAGTATGTGTCCATGATGGCACCTTCATGAAGTGGGGGCCTCATGAGGCCAAGGAAGTTTTCCCACGCTGAGTTTGGAGGTTGCCCCAAACCACAAGGTTTCCTTCTGCGGGACATTCGAGTCTTGTTGCATGGCTCCAGGACATACCATATGGAAGGACTGGAGAGCAGGGTTCGAAGGATGGATCCCTGTACAGCATGCCTCGCATTCCAATTGGCTATTAGCGACAAGATATGTTTGATCTGCTGCCTCTGGAACACGCGACCCAGGGGGCTGAGTTGAAATGGCCTCTCCTGAGGATGCGTCATAATGTGCATTTGGGTCCATGGAGACCTTGGATTGTGCTGGTTGTTCAGTGGCCCTGCGGAACTCTCCTACCTGAAGTGTTTGATACATCCCAGTAAGAAAGCTGCCCATGTGGAGATGAGAGATGTTTGGTTTGGTGCCTCAGAAAAGCCCTATGTGCTGGTCTACGAAAACAGTCCTCTGAGAACGGAAACATGGAAACCAAAGCTAAGGTTCAGATTAGGGCCTGGGGGCCTGTCCATTTCAACCTTCTGTCTCTGGGGACACTGTCTGAGAGTCTAAGTGGAGATAGTTGCTCCGCTGGTGTCAGAGAGCCCCTCTTAGTCCAGGGTGGCCTATACTATTGATGGCCTCAGGGACCTTGGAGCTTTTCCCTAACCTGTAGGGTTGTGGTCAATGGATTGGGCACATTTCCTTGGAGAGGGCAGGCACAATCTTTCGCTGTTAGGTCCAGAGGCCCTAGCCTGGATGTTGTGTGGGTCCATGCTGTGGGCACAGAAGTCTGAATACACAAACTCAGCTTATGAGTGGCGCCTAGGGTATGGCAGGCCGGATGTACAGCCCGAGAGGGAGCTCCTGGGCCTCTGAAACAAGGGCGAGTGGGAGGCGTTCCTTCAGGCTTTTGTCTCTGGATGTTGTGTCCGGGATAGCCGTGGATTGGAGCGGTGGCCTCAGGTACTGTGGACGAGTATCCCTCTCTGGGGATTTGTCCCAGCTGCCAAGAGTTTGGGGTCATTTTGTGGGAAGGGTGGAGTCGTGTTGTCTGGCTCATGGGTCTCTCCAAGAAAGGGATTCCAGAGCAGAGCTCCAGGTACGGGCGGGGCGACTGGAAAATTTAAACCGTGGTGAGGATTGGGTGCATAGGGGCTTGGCAAGCCCCATATGTGGGCTCTTGGTCCAGGCCCTGACAGGCCTTTCTTTGACATGGGGCTCATGCTGAGGGTCACAGTGTGTGTTTGTGCCCAAGCAGCACTCAAGTTTGGGCGTGGCATCAGGGGCCATGAAGGTTTCTCCCACCCTGAAGGTGTGACTCCATGCCAAGAGCAAGCTTGACAGCCATGGGGAAGGAGGAGTTCTGTTTTGTGCTTGCTATACCCAGCAGTGTGGAGAATTGATATAATGTCTAGGTTCAGATATCTGAAATCCAAGGTTAGGATGAGGTGACGGCATAAGACCATGGCGTGTCCGAAGTGCTGGGTGTGCGGCCAGCTGTCTCCTTGTCTGTCTGGACGTCTGGCTTCAGGCTGTGTCAGGCAGAGCATGAGTGCCCAGAGCAGCCTATCCAGTTCGGGTACCGTCGAGGCCCGAGCAGGTTGATCCTCATCTGGGTTTTCTGGAGAGCCCCACAGGGAAACGTTTTTCTTCCGTTGGGCAGACACTGGGCTGGGTTTTGGTTCCGGAGTTCCTAGTACGGAGGGCTTGTTTGCCAGGAGTGTGAGGAAGGAAGTCTGAAAACACAAGCTAGCGTGAGGTTTGGGACCGAGGGCACGGCAGGCCCACTCTGCAGAGGCTGAATCGAGATCTCCTGCACTGAGGTCATGTCAACTATGAGACGTGCCTCAGGCTAGAGTTCTTGTCCAGCATGGCCTCTTCCTGAAGGGTGTGGGGGCTTCATGAGGCCAGAAAGTTTTGGCTACGATGGGATTTGTGAACTGCTCCAAAACTGAAGGTTACCTTCTGCACGACAGTCGAGTCCTATTGGATGGTTCCAAGAGGCCCCATATGGAAAGACTCGAGAGCAGGTGTCTAAGCATGGATGCCTGGGAACGCCACCTCATATTCCCACTCTTTAGTCAGGACAAGGCAGGCTCAATCTGCGGGCTCCTGGGTGAGCTACCCAGAGGGGAGAGTTGAAATGGAATCTCCTGAAGATGAGTCCTACTGTGGCTTGGTGGCCTGGGAGACCTTGGAATGTGGAGGTGGCTCAGGGACTCTGCAGGATTCACCAACATGAGGTGTTGACACGGCTCCAACAAGGAAACTTCCCGTGTGGAGACGAGAGGAGTTCTGTTCCGTGCCTCAGGAAAGCCCCATACCCTGTTCTTCGAACCACAGCCTCTGAGGAGTGACACCTGGAAACCAAATCAAGAGTTGAGACTACAGCCTAAAGGCCTGTCCGGCTCAACCTTCTATCTCTGTTGACATCTGTGTGCATGCATTCATGGATGTAGCTGCTCAGCTTGTGTCCGAATGCCCCTGTGAGTCCAGTGAGTCTCCCAGTAGTGGGATGTCCTCGGAGGCCTTGAGGTTTCTCATATTCTGGAGGTGTGTGGCCAAAGGTATGGACACAGTTTCCCAGGGGAGAGCAGGCACGGTCCTGTGGTATGGCTCCAGAGGACCCAGCCTAGAGGCTGTGTTTGCCAGGGCTGTGGAGACAGATGTCTGAAAAAGCAAACTTGGCTCAGCTAGGGGCCAATGTAATGGCAGGCCTGATCTCTAGTCCGTGAGGGGAGATCCTCTGGAAATCAAAGTAGGGCAAGTGGGAGGCAGTCACTCAGGATTTTGTCTCTGGGTGTTGCGTTTACAGTGTCCGGTCAGGGTAGGGGTTGTCTCAGAGGCCGAGGAAGAGCCTTCCTCTCGGGGGATTGTCCAAGCTCCCAAGTGTTGGTGTTCATTCTGTGGGAATGAAGAGTACTGTTTTCTGCCACAGAGGAGCCCCAAGAGAGGGACTCTAGAGCACAGCAGTGGGTTCCCTCAACTGGAATACACACCATCTAGTTAGTCCTGGGTGCCTATGGGCATGGCAAGCCACATATGCGGGCTCTTGGTCCAGTCACTGAGAGGCGTTACTTGAATAAGGTACTCACGCTGAGGGTCACAATGTGTGTTTGTGCCCACGGCGGCCCTCACGCTTGGGCGTGGACTCATGGGCCATGCCGTTTTCTCCTACACTGAAGGTTTGACTCACTGCCAGCAGCAAGGTTTCTTGCCAGGGGGAAGGAGGGGTTCTGACTTGTGCATCAGGTTCCCCCCTGTGCAGGGATTGGAGATAAGGTCTAGGTTCCGATGACTGAAAACCCAGGTTGGGAATGGATGGTGGCCCAAGGCAGTGGCGGGTCCAATGTGCTGGGTGTGTAGCTGGCTGTGTCGATGTCTGTTGGAAGGTCTGGGCTCAGGCTATTTGCGACAGAGCATCACTGTTTAAAGTAGCCTATGCAATTGGGGTGTTGCCGAGGGCCAAGCAGTTTGATCCTCATTTGGGGTTTCTGGGCAGCGCCATAGACAATGTTTTTCTCCTGGGAGGCAGGCACAGTGATTCATTGTGGCCCCAGAATTCCCAGTAGGGAGGGTTTGTGGGCCAGGAGTGTGAGGACTGAAGTCTGAAAACACAAGCTAGTGTGAGGATTGGAGCCAAGGGCAGAGCAGGCCCACTCTGCAGAGGCTGAATCAAAATCTCCTGCATCTGAAGTCAGGCTGAGGATCAGACGTTGTCTGAGGCTGGAGTATGTGTCCATGATGGCACCTTCATGAAGTGGGGGCCTCATGAGGCCAAGGAAGTTTTCCCACGCTGAGTTTGGAGGTTGCCCCAAACCACAAGGTTTCCTTCTGCGGGACATTCGAGTCCTGTTGCATGGCTCCAGGACATACCATATGGAAGGACTGGAGAGCAGGGTTCGAAGGATGGATCCCTGTACAGCATGCCTCGCATTCCCATTGGCTATTAGCGACAAGATATGTTTGATCTGCTGCCTCTGGAACACGCGACCCAGGGGGCTGAGTTGAAATGGCCTCTCCTGAGGATGCGTCATAATGTGCGTTTGGGTCCATGGAGACTTTGGAATGTGCTGGTTGTTCAGTGGCCCTGCGGAACTCTCCTACCTGAAGTGTTTGATACATCCCAGTAAGAAAGCTGCCCATGTGGAGATGAGAGAGGTTTGGTTTGGTGCCTCAGAAAAGCCCCATGTGCTGGTCTACGAAAACAGTCCTCTGAGAACGGAAACATGGAAACCAAAGCTAAGGTTCAGATTAGGGCCTGGGGGCCTGTCCATTTCAACCTTCTGTCTCTGGGGACACTGTCTGAGAGTCTAAGTGGAGATAGTTGCTCCGCTGGTGTCAGAGAGCCCCTCTTAGTCCAGGGTGGCCTATACTATTGATGGCCTCAGTGACCTTGGAGCTTTTCCCTAAACTGTAGGGTTGTGGTCAATGGATTGGGCACACTTTCCTTGGAGAGGGCAGGCACAATCTTTTGCTGTTTGGTCCAGAGGCCCTAGCCTGGATGTTGTGTGGGTCCAGGCTGTGGGCACAGAAGTCTGAATACACAAACTCAGCTTATGAGTGGCGCCTAGGGTATGGCAGGCCGGATGTACAGCCCGAGAGGGAGCTCCTGGGCCTCTGAAACAAGGGCGAGTGGGAGGCGTTCCTTCAGGCTTTTGTCTCTGGATGTTGTGTCCGGGATAGCCGTGGATTGGAGCGGTGGCCTCAGGTACTGTGGACGAGTATCCCTCTCTGGGGATTTGTCCCAGCTGCCAAGAGTTTGGGGTCATTTTGTGGGAAGGGTGGAGTCGTGTTGTCTGGCTCATGGGTCTCTCCAAGAAAGGGATTCCAGAGCAGAGCTCCAGGTACGGGCGGGGCGACTGGAAAATTTAAACCGTGGTGAGGATTGGGTGCATAGGGGCTTGGCAAGCCCCATATGTGGGCTCTTGGTCCAGGCCCTGACAGGCCTTTCTTTGACATGGGGCTCATGCTGAGGGTCACAGTGTGTGTTTGTGCCCAAGCAGCACTCAAGTTTGGGCGTGGCATCAGGGGCCATGAAGGTTTCTCCCACCCTGAAGGTGTGACTCCATGCCAAGAGCAAGCTTGACAGCCATGGGGAAGGAGGAGTTCTGTTTTGTGCTTGCTATACCCAGCAGTGTGGAGAATTGATATAATGTCTAGGTTCAGATATCTGAAATCCAAGGTTAGGATGAGGTGACGGCATAAGACCATGGCGTGTCCGAAGTGCTGGGTGTGCGGCCAGCTGTCTCCTTGTCTGTCTGGACGTCTGGCTTCAGGCTGTGTCAGGCAGAGCATGAGTGCCCAGAGCAGCCTATCCAGTTCGGGTACCGTCGAGGCCCGAGCAGGTTGATCCTCATCTGGGTTTTCTGGAGAGCCCCACAGGGAAACGTTTTTCTTCCGTTGGGCAGACACTGGGCTGGGTTTTGGTTCCGGAGTTCCTAGTACGGAGGGCTTGTTTGCCAGGAGTGTGAGGAAGGAAGTCTGAAAACACAAGCTAGCGTGAGGTTTGGGACCGAGGGCACGGCAGGCCCACTCTGCAGAGGCTGAATCGAGATCTCCTGCACTGAGGTCATGTCAACTATGAGACGTGCCTCAGGCTAGAGTTCTTGTCCAGCATGGCCTCTTCCTGAAGGGTGTGGGGGCTTCATGAGGCCAGAAAGTTTTGGCTACGATGGGATTTGTGAACTGCTCCAAAACTGAAGGTTACCTTCTGCACGACAGTCGAGTCCTATTGGATGGTTCCAAGAGGCCCCATATGGAAAGACTCGAGAGCAGGTGTCTAAGCATGGATGCCTGGGAACGCCACCTCATATTCCCACTCTTTAGTCAGGACAAGGCAGGCTCAATCTGCGGGCTCCTGGGTGAGCTACCCAGAGGGGAGAGTTGAAATGGAATCTCCTGAAGATGAGTCCTACTGTGGCTTGGTGGCCTGGGAGACCTTGGAATGTGGAGGTGGCTCAGGGACTCTGCAGGATTCACCAACATGAGGTGTTGACACGGCTCCAACAAGGAAACTTCCCGTGTGGAGACGAGAGGAGTTCTGTTCCGTGCCTCAGGAAAGCCCCATACCCTGTTCTTCGAACCACAGCCTCTGAGGAGTGACACCTGGAAACCAAATCAAGAGTTGAGACTACAGCCTAAAGGCCTGTCCGGCTCAACCTTCTATCTCTGTTGACATCTGTGTGCATGCATTCATGGATGTAGCTGCTCAGCTTGTGTCCGAATGCCCCTGTGAGTCCAGTGAGTCTCCCAGTAGTGGGATGTCCTCGGAGGCCTTGAGGTTTCTCATATTCTGGAGGTGTGTGGCCAAAGGTATGGACACAGTTTCCCAGGGGAGAGCAGGCACGGTCCTGTGGTATGGCTCCAGAGGACCCAGCCTAGAGGCTGTGTTTGCCAGGGCTGTGGAGACAGATGTCTGAAAAAGCAAACTTGGCTCAGCTAGGGGCCAATGTAATGGCAGGCCTGATCTCTAGTCCGTGAGGGGAGATCCTCTGGAAATCAAAGTAGGGCAAGTGGGAGGCAGTCACTCAGGATTTTGTCTCTGGGTGTTGCGTTTACAGTGTCCGGTCAGGGTAGGGGTTGTCTCAGAGGCCGAGGAAGAGCCTTCCTCTCGGGGGATTGTCCAAGCTCCCAAGTGTTGGTGTTCATTCTGTGGGAATGAAGAGTACTGTTTTCTGCCACAGAGGAGCCCCAAGAGAGGGACTCTAGAGCACAGCAGTGGGTTCCCTCAACTGGAATACACACCATCTAGTTAGTCCTGGGTGCCTATGGGCATGGCAAGCCACATATGCGGGCTCTTGGTCCAGTCACTGAGAGGCGTTACTTGAATAAGGTACTCACGCTGAGGGTCACAATGTGTGTTTGTGCCCACGGCGGCCCTCACGCTTGGGCGTGGACTCATGGGCCATGCCGTTTTCTCCTACACTGAAGGTTTGACTCACTGCCAGCAGCAAGGTTTCTTGCCAGGGGGAAGGAGGGGTTCTGACTTGTGCATCAGGTTCCCCCCTGTGCAGGGATTGGAGATAAGGTCTAGGTTCCGATGACTGAAAACCCAGGTTGGGAATGGATGGTGGCCCAAGGCAGTGGCGGGTCCAATGTGCTGGGTGTGTAGCTGGCTGTGTCGATGTCTGTTGGAAGGTCTGGGCTCAGGCTATTTGCGACAGAGCATCACTGTTTAAAGTAGCCTATGCAATTGGGGTGTTGCCGAGGGCCAAGCAGTTTGATCCTCATTTGGGGTTTCTGGGCAGCGCCATAGACAATGTTTTTCTCCTGGGAGGCAGGCACAGTGATTCATTGTGGCCCCAGAATTCCCAGTAGGGAGGGTTTGTGGGCCAGGAGTGTGAGGACTGAAGTCTGAAAACACAAGCTAGTGTGAGGATTGGAGCCAAGGGCAGAGCAGGCCCACTCTGCAGAGGCTGAATCAAAATCTCCTGCATCTGAAGTCAGGCTGAGGATCAGACGTTGTCTGAGGCTGGAGTATGTGTCCATGATGGCACCTTCATGAAGTGGGGGCCTCATGAGGCCAAGGAAGTTTTCCCACGCTGAGTTTGGAGGTTGCCCCAAACCACAAGGTTTCCTTCTGCGGGACATTCGAGTCCTGTTGCATGGCTCCAGGACATACCATATGGAAGGACTGGAGAGCAGGGTTCGAAGGATGGATCCCTGTACAGCATGCCTCGCATTCCCATTGGCTATTAGCGACAAGATATGTTTGATCTGCTGCCTCTGGAACACGCGACCCAGGGGGCTGAGTTGAAATGGCCTCTCCTGAGGATGCGTCATAATGTGCGTTTGGGTCCATGGAGACTTTGGAATGTGCTGGTTGTTCAGTGGCCCTGCGGAACTCTCCTACCTGAAGTGTTTGATACATCCCAGTAAGAAAGCTGCCCATGTGGAGATGAGAGAGGTTTGGTTTGGTGCCTCAGAAAAGCCCCATGTGCTGGTCTACGAAAACAGTCCTCTGAGAACGGAAACATGGAAACCAAAGCTAAGGTTCAGATTAGGGCCTGGGGGCCTGTCCATTTCAACCTTCTGTCTCTGGGGACACTGTCTGAGAGTCTAAGTGGAGATAGTTGCTCCGCTGGTGTCAGAGAGCCCCTCTTAGTCCAGGGTGGCCTATACTATTGATGGCCTCAGTGACCTTGGAGCTTTTCCCTAAACTGTAGGGTTGTGGTCAATGGATTGGGCACACTTTCCTTGGAGAGGGCAGGCACAATCTTTTGCTGTTTGGTCCAGAGGCCCTAGCCTGGATGTTGTGTGGGTCCAGGCTGTGGGCACAGAATTCGGAATACACAAACTCAGCTTATGAGTGGCGCCTAGGGTATGGCAGGCCGGATGTACAGCCCGAGAGGGAGCTCCTGGGCCTCGAAACAAGGGCGAGTGGGAGGCATTCCTTCAGGCTTTTGTCTCTGGATGTTGTGTCCGGGATAGCCGTGGATTGGAGCGGTGGCCTCAGGTACTGTGGACGAGTATCCCTCTCTGGGGATTTGTCCAAACTCCCAAGAGTTTGGGGTCATTTTGTGGGAAGGGTGGAGTCGTGTTGTCTGGCTCATGGGTCTCTCCAAGAAAGGGATTCCAGAGCAGAGCTCCAGGTACGGGCGGGGCGACTGGAAAATTCAAACCGTGGTGAGGATTGGGTGCATAGGGGCTTGGCAAGCCCCATATGTGGGCTCTTGGTCCAGGCCCTGACAGGCCTTTCTTTGACATGGGGCTCATGCTGAGGGTCACAGTGTGAATTTGTGCCCAAGCAGCACTCAAGTTTGGGCGTGGCATCAGGGGCCATGAAGGTTTCTCCCACCCTGAAGGTGTGACTCCATGCCAAGAGCAAGCTTGACAGCCATGGGGAAGGAGGAGTTCTGTTTTGTGCTTGCTATACCCAGCAGTGTGGAGAATTGATATAATGTCTAGGTTCAGATATCTGAAAACCAAGGTTAGGATGAGGTGACGGCATAAGACCATGGCGTGTCCGAAGTGCTGGGTGTGCGGCCAGCTGTCTCCTTGTCTGTCTGGACGTCTGGCTTCAGGCTGTGTCAGGCAGAGCATGAGTGCCCAGAGCAGCCTATCCAGTTCGGGTACCGTCGAGGCCCGAGCAGGTTGATCCTCATCTGGGTTTTCTGGAGAGCCCCACAGGGAAACGTTTTTCTTCCGTTGGGCAGACACTGGGCTGTGTTGTGGTTCTGGAGTTCCTAGTCCGGAGGGCTTGTTTGCCAGGAGTGTGAGGAAGGAAGTCTGAAAACACAAGCTAGCGTGAGGTTTGGGACCGAGGGCACGGCAGGCCCACTCTGCAGAGGCTGAATCGAGATCTCCTGCACTGAGGTCATGTCAACTATGAGACGTGCCTCAGGCTAGAGTTCTTGTCCAGCATGGCCTCTTCCTGAAGGGTGTGGGGGCTTCATGAGGCCAGAAAGTTTTGGCTACGATGGGATTTGTGAACTGCTCCAAAACTGAAGGTTACCTTCTGCACGACAGTCGAGTCCTATTGGATGGTTCCAAGAGGCCCCATATGGAAAGACTCGAGAGCAGGTGTCTAAGCATGGATGCCTGGGAACGCCACCTCATATTCCCACTCTTTAGTCAGGACAAGGCAGGCTCAATCTGCGGGCTCCTGGGTGAGCTACCCAGAGGGGAGAGTTGAAATGGAATCTCCTGAAGATGAGTCCTACTGTGGCTTGGTGGCCTGGGAGACCTTGGAATGTGGAGGTGGCTCAGGGACTCTGCAGGAACTCCAACATGAGGTGTTTGACACGGCTCCAACAAGGAAACTTCCCATGTGGAGACGAGAGGAGTTCTGTTCCGTGCCTCAGGAAAGCCGCATACCCTGTTCTTCGAACCACAGCCTCTGAGGAGTGACACCTGGAAACCAAAGCAAGAGTTGAGACTACGGCCTAAAGGCCTGTCCGGCTCAACCTTCTATCTCTGTTGACATCTGTGTGCATGCATTCATGGATGTAGCTGCTCAGCTTGTGTCCGAATGCCCCTGTGAGTCCAGTGAGGCTCCCAACAGTGGGATGTCCTCGGAGGCCTTGAGGTTTCTCATATTCTGGAGGTGTGTGGCCAAAGGAATGGACACACTTTCCCAGGAGAGAGCATGCACGGTCCTGTGGTATGGCTCCAGAGGACCCAGCCTAGAGGCTGTGTTTGCGAGGACTGTGGGGACAGATGTCTGAAAAAGCAAACTTGGCTCAGCTAGGGGCAAATGTAATGGCAGGCCTGTTCTCTAGTCCGTGAGGGGAGATCCTCTGGAAATCAAAGTAGGGCAAGTGGGAGGCAGTCACTCAGGATTTTGTCTCTGGGTGTTGCGTTTACAGTGTCCGGTCAGGGTAGGGGTTGTCTCAGAGGCCTAGGAAGAGCCTTCCTCTCGGGGGATTGTCCAAGCTCCCAAGTGTTTGTGTTCATTCTGTGGGAATGAAGAGTACTGTTTTCTGCCACAGGGGACCCCCCAGGAGAGGGACTCTAGAGCACAGCAGTGGGTTCCCTTAACTGGAATACACACCATCTAGTTAGTCCTGGGTGCCTATGGGCATGGCAAGCCACATATGCGGGCTCTTGGTCCAGTCACTGAGAGGCGTTACTTGAATAAGGTACTCACGCTGAGGGTCACAATGTGTGTTTGTGCCCAAGGCGGCCCTCACGCTTGGGCGTGGCCTCATGGGCCATGCCGTTTTCTCCTACACTGAAGGTTTGACTCACTGCCAGCAGCAAGGTTTCTTGCCAGGGGGAAGGAGGGGTTCTGACTTGTGCATCAGGTTCCCCCCTGTGCAGGGATTGGAGATAAGGTCTAGGTTCCGATGACTGAAAACCCAGGTTGGGAATGGATGGTGGCCTAAGGCAGTGGCGGGTCCAATGTGCTGGGTGTGCAGCCAGCTGTGTCGATGTCTGTTGGAAGGTCTGGGCTCAGGCTATTTGCGACAGAGCATCACTGTTTAAGGTAGCCTATGCAATTGGGGTGTTGCCGAGGGCCAAGCAGTTTGATCCTCATTTGGGGTTTCTGGGCAGCGCCATAGACAATGTTTTTCTCCTGGAGGCAGGCACAGTGCTTCATTGTGGCCCCAGAATTCCCAGTAGGGAGGGTTTGTGGGCCAGGAGTGTGAGGACGGAAGTCTGAAAACACAAGCTAGTGTGAGGATTGGATCCAAGGGCAGAGCAGGCCCACTCTGCAGAGGCTGAATCAAAATCTCCTGCATCTGAAGTCAGGCTGAGGATCAGACGTTGGCTGAGCCTGGAGTATGTGTCCATGATGGCACCTTCATGAAGTGGGGGCCTCATGAGGCCAAGGAAGTTTTCCCACGCTGAGTTTGGAGGTTGCCCCAAACCACAAGGTTTCCTTCTGCGGGACATTCGAGTCCTGTTGCATGGCTCCAGGACATACCATATGGAAGGACTGGAGAGCAGGGTTCGAGGGATGGGTCCCTGTACAGCATGCCTCGCATTCCCATTGGCTATTAGCGACAAGATATGTTTGATCTTCTGCCTCTGGAACACGCGACCCAGGGGCTGAGTTGAAATGGCCTCTCCTGAGGATTCGTCATAATGTGCGTTTGGGTCCATGGAGACCTTGGAATGTGCTGGTTGCTCAGTGGCCCTGCGGAACTCTCCTACCTGAAGTGTTTGATACATCCCAGTAAGAAAGCTGCCCATGTGGAGATGAGAGATGTTTGGTTTGGTGCCTCAGAAAAGCCCCATGTGCTGGTCTACGAAAACAGTCCTCTGAGAACGGAAACATGGAAACCAAAGCTAAGGTTCAGATTAGGGCCTGGGGGCCTGTCCATTTCAACCTTCTGTCTCTGGGGACAGTGTCTGAGAGTCTAAGTGGAGATAGTTGCTCCGCTGGTGTCAGTGAACCCCTCTTAGTCCAGGGTGGCCTATACTATTGATGGCCTCAGGTACCTTGGAGCTTTTCCCTAACCTGTAGGGTTGTGGTCAATGGATTGGGCGCGCTTTCCTTGGAGAGGGCAGGCACAATCTTTCGCTGTTTGGTCCAGAGGCCCTAGCCTGGATGTTGTGTGGGTCCAGGCTGTGGGCACAGAAGTCTGAATACACAAACTAGCTTATGAGTGGCGCCTAGGGTATGGCAGGCCGGATGTACAGCCCGAGAGGGAGCTCCTGGGCCTCTGAAACAAGGGCGAGTGGGAGGCGTTCCTTCAGGCTTTAGTCTCTGGATGTTGTGTCCGGGATAGCCGTGGATTGGAGCGGTGGCCTCAGGTACTGTGGACGAGTATCCCTCTCTGGGGATTTGTCCCAGCTCCCAAGAGTTTGGGGTCATTTTGTGGGAAGTGTGGAGTCGTGTTGTCTGGCTCATGGGTCTCTCCAAGAAAGGGATTCCAGAGCAGAGCTACAGGTACGGGCGGGGCGACTGGAAAATTCAAACCGTGGTGAGGATTGGGTGCATAGGGGCTTGGCAGGCCCCATATGTGAGCTCCTGGTCCAGGCCCTGACAGGCCTTTCTTTGACATGGGGCTCATGCTGAGGGTCACAGTGTGAATTTGTGCCCAAGCAGCACTCAAGTTTGGGCGTGGCATCAGTGGCCATGAAGGATTCTCCCACCCTGAAGGTTGACTCCATGCCAAGAGCAAGCTTGACAGCCATGGGGAAGGAGGGGTTCTGTTTTGTGCTTGATATAATGTCTAGGTTCAGATATCTGAAAACCAAGGTTAGGATGAGGTGACGGCATAAGACCATGGCGTGTCCGAAGTGCTGGGTGTGCGGCCAGCTGTCTCCTTGTCTGTCTGGACATCTGGCTTCAGGCTGTGTCAGGCAGAGCATGAGTGCCCAGAGCAGCCTATCCAGTTCGGGTACCGTCGAGGCCCGAGCAGGTTGATCCTCATCTGGGTTTTCTGGAGACCCCCACAGGGAAACGTTTTCTTCCGTTGGGCAGACACTGGGCTGGGTTTTGGTTCCGGAGTTCCTAGTCCGGAGGGCTTGTTTGCCAGGAGTGTGAGGAAGGAAGTCTGAAAACACAAGCTAGCGTGAGGTTTGGGACCGAGGGCACGGCAGGCCCACTCTGCAGAGGCTGAATCGAGATCTCCTGCACTGAGGTCATGTCAACTATGAGACGTGCCTCAGGCTAGAGTTCTTGTCCAGCATGGCCTCTTCCTGAAGGGTGTGGGGGCTTCATGAGGCCAGAAAGTTTTGCCTACGATGGGATTTGTGAACTGCTCCAAACCTGAAGGTTACCTTCTGCACGACAGTCGAGTCCTATTGGATGGTTCCAAGAGGCCCCATATGGTAAGACTCGAGAGCAGGTGTCTAAGCATGGATGCCTGGGAACGCCACCTCATATTCCCACTCTTTAGTCAGGACAAGGCAGGCTCAATCTGCGGGCTCCTGGGTGAGCTACCCAGAGGGGAGAGTTGAAATGGACTCTCCTGAAGATGAGTCCTACTGTGGCTTGGTGGCCTGGGAGACCTTGGAATGTGGAGGTGGCTCAGGGTCTCTGCAGGATTCTCCAACATGAGGGGTTTGACACGGCTCCAACAAGGAAACTTCCCATGTGGAGACGAGAGGAGTTCTGTTCCGTGCCTCAGGAAAGCCCCATACCCTGTTCTTCGAACCAAAGCCTCTGAGGAGTGACACCTGGAAACCAAACAAGAGTTGAGACTACGGCCTAAAGGCCTGTCCGGCTCAACCTTCTATCTCTGTTGACATCTGTGTGCATGCATTCATGGATGTAGCTGCTCAGCTTGTGTCGGAATGCCCCTGTGAGTCCAGTGAGGCTCCCAGTAGTGGGATGTCCTCGGAGGCCTTGAGGTTTCTCATATTCTGGAGGTGTGTGGCCAAGGAATGGACACACTTTCCCAGGAGAGAGCATGCACGGTCCTGTGGTATGGCTCCAGAGGACACAGCCTAGAGGCTGTGTTTGCGAGGACTGTGGGGACAGATGTCTGAAAAAGCAAACTTGTCTCAGCTAGGGGCCAATGTAATGGCAGGCCTGATCTCTAGTCCGTGAGGGGAGATCCTCTGGAAATCAAAGTAGGGCAAGTGGGAGGCAGTCACTCAGGATTTTGTCTCTGGGTGTTGCGTTTACAGTGTCCGGTCAGGGTAGGGGTTGTCTCAGAGGCCGAGGAAGAGCCTTCCTCTCGGGGGATTGTCCAAGCTCCCAAGTGTTTGTGTTCATTCTGTGGGAATGAAGAGTACTGTTTTCTGCCACAGGGGACCCCCCAGGAGAGGGACTCTAGAGCACAGCAGTGGGTTCCCTCAACTGGAATAAACACCAGCTAGTTAGTCCTTGGTGCATATTTGCATGGCAAGCCACATATGCGGGCTCTTGGTCCAGTCACTGAGAGGCGTTACTTGAATAAGGTACTCACGCTGAGGGTCACAATGTGTGTTTGTGCCCAAGGCGGCCCTCACGCTTGGGCGTGGCCTCATGGGCCATGCCGTTTTCTCCTACACTGAAGGTTTGACTCACTGCCAGCAGCAAGGTTTCTTGCCAGGGGGAAGGAGGGGTTCTGACTTGTGCATCAGGTTCCCCCCTGTGCAGGGATTGGAGATAAGGTCTAGGTTCCGATGACTGAAAACCCAGGTTGGGAATGGATGGTGGCCTAAGGCAGTGGCGGGTCCAATGTGCTGGGTGTGCAGCCAGCTGTGTCGGTGTCTGTTGGAAGGTCTGGGCTCAGGCTATTTGCGACAGAGCATCACTGTTTAAGGTAGCCTATGCAATTGGGGTGTTGCCGAGGGCCAAGCAGTTTGATCCTCATTTTGGGTTTCTGGGCAGCGCCATAGACAATGGTTTTCTCCTGGAGGCAGGCACAGTGCTTCATTGTGGCCCCAGAATTCCCAGTAGGGAGGGTTTGTGGGCCAGGAGTGTGAGGACGGATGTCTGAAAACACAAGCTAGTGTGAGGATTGGAGCCAAGGGCAGAGCAGGCCCACTCTGCAGAGGCTGAATCAAAATCTCCTGCATCTGAAGTCAGGCTGAGGATCAGACGTTGGCTGAGCCTGGAGTATGTGTCCATGATGGCACCTTCATGAAGTGGGGGCCTCATGAGGCCAAGGAAGTTTTCCCACGCTGAGTTTGGAGGTTGCCCCAAACCACAAGGTTTCCTTCTGCGGGACATTCGAGTCCTGTTGCATGGCTCCAGGACATACCATATGGAAGGACTGGAGAGCAGGGTTCGAAGGATGGATCCCTGTACAGCATGCCTCCCATTCCCATTGGCTATTAGCGACAAGATATGTTTGATCTGCTGCCTCTGGAACACGCGACCCAGAGGGCTGAGTTGAAATGGCCTCTCCTGAGGATGCGTCATAATGTGTGTTTGGGTCCATGGAGACCTTGGAATGTGCTGGTTGTTCAGTGGCCCTGCGGAACTCTCCTACCTGAAGTGTTTGATACATCCCAGTAAGAAAGCTGCCCATGTGGAGATGAGAGAGGTTTGGTTTGGTGCCTCAGAAAAGCCCCATGTGCTGTTCTACGAAAACAGTCCTCTGAGAACGGAAACATGGAAACCAAAGCTAAGGTTCAGATTAGGGCCTGGGGGCCTGTCCATTTCAACCTTCTGTCTCTGGGGACAGTGTCTGAGAGTCTAAGTGGAGATAGTTGCTCCGCTGGTGTCAGAGAACCCCTCTTAGTCCAGGGTGGCCTATACTATTGATGGCCTCAGGGACCTTGGAGCTTTTCCCTAACCTGTAGGGTTGTGGTCAATGGATTGGACACGCTTTCCTTGGAGAGGGCAGGCACAATCTTTCGTTGTTTGGTCCAGAGGCCCTAGCCTGGATGTTGTGTGGGTCCAGGCTGTGGGCACAGAAGTCTGAATACACAAACTCAGCTTATGAGTGGCGCCTAGGGTATGGCAGGCCGGATGTACAGCCCGAGAGGGAGCTCCTGGGCCTCTGAAACAAGGGCGAGTGGGAGGCGTTCCTTCAGGCTTTTGTCTCTGGATGTTGTGTCCGGGATAGCCGTGGATTGGAGCGGTGGCCTCAGGTACTGTGGACGAGTATCCCTCTCTGGGGATTTGTCCCAGCTCCCAAGAGTTTGGGGTCATTTTGTGGGAAGGGTGGAGTCGTGTTGTCTGGCTCATGGGTCTCTCCAAGAAAGGGATTCCAGAGCAGAGCTCCAGGTACGGGCGGGGCGACTGGAAAATTCAAACCGTGGTGAGGATTGGGTGCATAGGGGCTTGGCAAGCCCCATATGTGGGCTCTTGGTCCAGGCCCTGAAGGCCTTTCTTTGACATGGGGCTCATGCTGAGGGTCACAGTGTGAATTTGTGCCCAAGCAGCACTCAAGTTTGGGCGTGGCATCAGGGGCCATGAAGGATTCTCCCACCCTGAAGGTGTGACTCCATGCCAAGAGCAAGCTTGACAGCCATGGGGAAGGAGGGGTACTGTTTTGTGCTTGCTATACCCAGCTGTGTGGAGAATTGATATAATGTCTAGGTTCAGATATCTGAAAACCAAGGTTAGGATGAGGTGACGGCATAAGACCATGGCGTGTCCGAAGTGCTGGGTGTGCGGCCAGCTGTCTCCTTGTCTGTCTGGACATCTGGCTTCAGGCTGTGTCAGGCATAGCATGAGTGCCCAGAGCAGCCTATCCAGTTCGGGTACCGTCGAGGCCCGAGCAGGTTGATCCTCATCTGGGTTTTCTGGAGAGCCCCACAGGGAAACGTTTTTCTTCCGTTGGGCAGACACTGGGCTGGGTTTTGGTTCCGGAGTTCCTAGTCCGGAGGGCTTGTTTGCCAGGAGTGTGAGGAAGGAAGTCTGAAAACACAAGCTAGCGTGAGGTTTGGGACCGAGGGCACGGCAGGCCCACTCTGCAGAGGCTGAATCGAGATCTCCTGCACTGAGGTCATGTCAACTATGAGACGTGCCTCAGGCTAGAGTTCTTGTCCAGCATGGCCTCTTCCTGAAGGGTGTGGGGGCTTCATGAGGCCAGAAAGTTTTGCCTACGATGGGATTTGTGAACTGCTCCAAACCTGAAGGTTACCTTCTGCACGACAGTCGAGTCCTATTGGATGGTTCCA
The DNA here is from genome assembly GCF_964662115.1 of Mustela nivalis. Classification (NCBI taxonomy): domain Eukaryota; kingdom Metazoa; phylum Chordata; class Mammalia; order Carnivora; family Mustelidae; genus Mustela; species Mustela nivalis. Next base: position 767,164 of record NW_028136304.1, on the reverse strand, counting down.
AGAGGCCCCATATGGTAAGACTCGAGAGCAGGTGTCTAAGCATGGATGCCTGGGAACGCCACCTCATATTCCCACTCTTTAGTCAGGACAAGGCAGGCTCAATCTGCGGGCTCCTGGGTGAGCTACCCAGAGGGGAGAGTTGAAATGGACTCTCCTGAAGATGAGTCCTACTGTGGCTTGGTGGCCTGGGAGACCTTGGAATGTGGAGGTGGCTCAGGGTCTCTGCAGGATTCTCCAACATGAGGGGTTTGACACGGCTCCAACAAGGAAACTTCCCATGTGGAGACGAGAGGAGTTCTGTTCCGTGCCTCAGGAAAGCCCCATACCCTGTTCTTCGAACCAAAGCCTCTGAGGAGTGACACCTGGAAACCAAACAAGAGTTGAGACTACGGCCTAAAGGCCTGTCCGGCTCAACCTTCTATCTCTGTTGACATCTGTGTGCATGCATTCATGGATGTAGCTGCTCAGCTTGTGTCGGAATGCCCCTGTGAGTCCAGTGAGGCTCCCAGTAGTGGGATGTCCTCGGAGGCCTTGAGGTTTCTCATATTCTGGAGGTGTGTGGCCAAGGAATGGACACACTTTCCCAGGAGAGAGCATGCACGGTCCTGTGGTATGGCTCCAGAGGACACAGCCTAGAGGCTGTGTTTGCGAGGACTGTGGGGACAGATGTCTGAAAAAGCAAACTTGTCTCAGCTAGGGGCCAATGTAATGGCAGGCCTGATCTCTAGTCCGTGAGGGGAGATCCTCTGGAAATCAAAGTAGGGCAAGTGGGAGGCAGTCACTCAGGATTTTGTCTCTGGGTGTTGCGTTTACAGTGTCCGGTCAGGGTAGGGGTTGTCTCAGAGGCCGAGGAAGAGCCTTCCTCTCGGGGGATTGTCCAAGCTCCCAAGTGTTTGTGTTCATTCTGTGGGAATGAAGAGTACTGTTTTCTGCCACAGGGGACCCCCCAGGAGAGGGACTCTAGAGCACAGCAGTGGGTTCCCTCAACTGGAATAAACACCAGCTAGTTAGTCCTTGGTGCATATTTGCATGGCAAGCCACATATGCGGGCTCTTGGTCCAGTCACTGAGAGGCGTTACTTGAATAAGGTACTCACGCTGAGGGTCACAATGTGTGTTTGTGCCCAAGGCGGCCCTCACGCTTGGGCGTGGCCTCATGGGCCATGCCGTTTTCTCCTACACTGAAGGTTTGACTCACTGCCAGCAGCAAGGTTTCTTGCCAGGGGGAAGGAGGGGTTCTGACTTGTGCATCAGGTTCCCCCCTGTGCAGGGATTGGAGATAAGGTCTAGGTTCCGATGACTGAAAACCCAGGTTGGGAATGGATGGTGGCCTAAGGCAGTGGCGGGTCCAATGTGCTGGGTGTGCAGCCAGCTGTGTCGGTGTCTGTTGGAAGGTCTGGGCTCAGGCTATTTGCGACAGAGCATCACTGTTTAAGGTAGCCTATGCAATTGGGGTGTTGCCGAGGGCCAAGCAGTTTGATCCTCATTTTGGGTTTCTGGGCAGCGCCATAGACAATGGTTTTCTCCTGGAGGCAGGCACAGTGCTTCATTGTGGCCCCAGAATTCCCAGTAGGGAGGGTTTGTGGGCCAGGAGTGTGAGGACGGATGTCTGAAAACACAAGCTAGTGTGAGGATTGGAGCCAAGGGCAGAGCAGGCCCACTCTGCAGAGGCTGAATCAAAATCTCCTGCATCTGAAGTCAGGCTGAGGATCAGACGTTGGCTGAGCCTGGAGTATGTGTCCATGATGGCACCTTCATGAAGTGGGGGCCTCATGAGGCCAAGGAAGTTTTCCCACGCTGAGTTTGGAGGTTGCCCCAAACCACAAGGTTTCCTTCTGCGGGACATTCGAGTCCTGTTGCATGGCTCCAGGACATACCATATGGAAGGACTGGAGAGCAGGGTTCGAAGGATGGATCCCTGTACAGCATGCCTCCCATTCCCATTGGCTATTAGCGACAAGATATGTTTGATCTGCTGCCTCTGGAACACGCGACCCAGAGGGCTGAGTTGAAATGGCCTCTCCTGAGGATGCGTCATAATGTGTGTTTGGGTCCATGGAGACCTTGGAATGTGCTGGTTGTTCAGTGGCCCTGCGGAACTCTCCTACCTGAAGTGTTTGATACATCCCAGTAAGAAAGCTGCCCATGTGGAGATGAGAGAGGTTTGGTTTGGTGCCTCAGAAAAGCCCCATGTGCTGTTCTACGAAAACAGTCCTCTGAGAACGGAAACATGGAAACCAAAGCTAAGGTTCAGATTAGGGCCTGGGGGCCTGTCCATTTCAACCTTCTGTCTCTGGGGACAGTGTCTGAGAGTCTAAGTGGAGATAGTTGCTCCGCTGGTGTCAGAGAACCCCTCTTAGTCCAGGGTGGCCTATACTATTGATGGCCTCAGGGACCTTGGAGCTTTTCCCTAACCTGTAGGGTTGTGGTCAATGGATTGGACACGCTTTCCTTGGAGAGGGCAGGCACAATCTTTCGTTGTTTGGTCCAGAGGCCCTAGCCTGGATGTTGTGTGGGTCCAGGCTGTGGGCACAGAAGTCTGAATACACAAACTCAGCTTATGAGTGGCGCCTAGGGTATGGCAGGCCGGATGTACAGCCCGAGAGGGAGCTCCTGGGCCTCTGAAACAAGGGCGAGTGGGAGGCGTTCCTTCAGGCTTTTGTCTCTGGATGTTGTGTCCGGGATAGCCGTGGATTGGAGCGGTGGCCTCAGGTACTGTGGACGAGTATCCCTCTCTGGGGATTTGTCCCAGCTCCCAAGAGTTTGGGGTCATTTTGTGGGAAGGGTGGAGTCGTGTTGTCTGGCTCATGGGTCTCTCCAAGAAAGGGATTCCAGAGCAGAGCTCCAGGTACGGGCGGGGCGACTGGAAAATTCAAACCGTGGTGAGGATTGGGTGCATAGGGGCTTGGCAAGCCCCATATGTGGGCTCTTGGTCCAGGCCCTGAAGGCCTTTCTTTGACATGGGGCTCATGCTGAGGGTCACAGTGTGAATTTGTGCCCAAGCAGCACTCAAGTTTGGGCGTGGCATCAGGGGCCATGAAGGATTCTCCCACCCTGAAGGTGTGACTCCATGCCAAGAGCAAGCTTGACAGCCATGGGGAAGGAGGGGTACTGTTTTGTGCTTGCTATACCCAGCTGTGTGGAGAATTGATATAATGTCTAGGTTCAGATATCTGAAAACCAAGGTTAGGATGAGGTGACGGCATAAGACCATGGCGTGTCCGAAGTGCTGGGTGTGCGGCCAGCTGTCTCCTTGTCTGTCTGGACATCTGGCTTCAGGCTGTGTCAGGCATAGCATGAGTGCCCAGAGCAGCCTATCCAGTTCGGGTACCGTCGAGGCCCGAGCAGGTTGATCCTCATCTGGGTTTTCTGGAGAGCCCCACAGGGAAACGTTTTTCTTCCGTTGGGCAGACACTGGGCTGGGTTTTGGTTCCGGAGTTCCTAGTCCGGAGGGCTTGTTTGCCAGGAGTGTGAGGAAGGAAGTCTGAAAACACAAGCTAGCGTGAGGTTTGGGACCGAGGGCACGGCAGGCCCACTCTGCAGAGGCTGAATCGAGATCTCCTGCACTGAGGTCATGTCAACTATGAGACGTGCCTCAGGCTAGAGTTCTTGTCCAGCATGGCCTCTTCCTGAAGGGTGTGGGGGCTTCATGAGGCCAGAAAGTTTTGCCTACGATGGGATTTGTGAACTGCTCCAAAACTGAAGGTTACCTTCTGCACGACAGTCGAGTCCTATTGGATGGTTCCAAGAGGCCCCATATGGAAAGACTCGAGAGCAGGTGTCTAAGCATGGATGCCTGGGAACGCCACCTCATATTCCCACTCTTTAGTCAGGACAAGGCAGGCTCAATCTGCGGGCTCCTGGGTGAGATACCCAGAGGGGAGAGTTGAAATGGACTCTCCTGAAGATGAGTCCTACTGTGGCTTGGTGGCCTGGGAGACCTTGGAATGTGGAGGTGGCTCAGGGACTCTGCGAATTCTCCAACATGAGGTGTTTGACACGGCTCCAACAAGGAAACTTCCCGTGTGGAGACGAGAGGAGTTCTGTTCCGTGCCTCAGGAAAGCCCCATACCCTGTTCTTCGAACCAAAGCCTCTGAGGAGTGACACCTGGAAACCAAAGCAAGAGTTGAGACTACGGCCTAAAGGCCTGTCCGGCTCAACCTTCTATCTCTGTTGACATCTGTGTGCATGCATTCATGGATGTAGCTGCTCAGCTTGTGTCGGAATGCCCCTGTGAGTCCAGTGAGGCTCCCAGTAGTGGGATGTCCTCAGAAGCCTTGAGGTTTCTCATATTCTGGAGGTGTGTGGCCAAAGGAATGGACACAGTTTGCCAGGAGAGAGCAGGCAGGGTCCTGTGGTATGGCTCCAGAGGACCCAGCCTAAAGGCTGTGTTTGCCAGGGCTGTGGGGACAGATGTCTGAAAAAGCAAACTTGGCTCAGCTAGGGGCCAATGTAATGGCAGGCCTGATCTCTAGTCCGTGAGGGGAGATCCTCTGGAAATCAAAGTAGGGCAAGTGGGAGGCAGTCACTCAGGATTTTGTCTCTGGGTGTTGCGTTTACAGTGTCCGATCAGCGTAGGGGTTGTCTCAGAGGCCGAGGAAGAGCCTTCCTCTCGGGGGATTGTCCAAGCTCCCAAGTGTTTGTGTTCATTCTGTGGGAATGAAGAGTACTGTTTTCTGCCCCAGGGGACCCCCCAGGAGAGGGACTCTAGAGCACAGCAGTGGGTTCCCTTAACTGGAATACACACCATCTAGTTAGTCCTGGGTGCCTATGGGCATGGCAAGCCACATATGCGGGCTCTTGGTCCAGTCACTGAGAGGCGTTACTTGAATAAGGTACTCACGCTGAGGGTCACAATGTGTGTTTGTGCCCAAGGCGGCCCTCACGCTTGGGCGTGGCCTCATGGCCCATGCCGTTTTCTCCTACACTGAAGGTTTGACTCACTGCCAGCAGCAAGGTTTCTTGCCAGGGGGAAGGAGGGGTTCTGACTTGTGCATCAGGTTCCCCCCTGTGCAGGGATTGGAGATAAGGTCTAGGTTCCGATGACTGAAAACCCAGGTTGGGAATGGATGGTGGCCTAAGGCAGTGGCGGGTCCAACGTGCTGGGTGTGCAGCCAGCTGTGTCGGTGTCTGTTGGAAGGTCTGGGCTCAGGCTATTTGCGACAGAGCATCACTGTTTAAGGTAGCCTATGCAATTGGGGTGTTGCCGAGGGCCAAGCAGTTTGATCCTCATTTGGGGTTTCTGGGCAGCGCCATAGACAATGTTTTTCTCCTGGAGGCAGGCACAGTGCTTCATTGTGGCCCCAGAATTCCCAGTAGGGAGGGTTTGTGGGCCAGGAGTGTGAGGACGGATGTCTGAAAACACAAGCTAGTGTGAGGATTGGAGCCAAGGGCAGAGCAGGCCCACTCTGCAGAGGCTGAATCAAAATCTCATGCATCTGAAGTCAGGCTGAGGATCAGACGTTGGCTGAGCCTGGAGTATGTGTCCATGATGGCACCTTCATGAAGTGGGGGCCTCATGAGGCCAAGGAAGTTTTCCCACGCTGAGTTTGGAGGTTGCCCCAAACCACAAGGTTTCCTTCTGCGGGACATTCGAGTCCTGTTGCATGGCTCCAGGACATACCATATGGAAGGACTGGAGAGCAGGGTTCGAAGGATGGATCCCTGTACAGCATGCCTCGCATTCCCATTGGCTATTAGCGACAAGATATGTTTGATCTGCTGCCTCTGGAACACGCGACCCAGGGGGCTGAGTTGAAATGGCCTCTCCTGAGGATGCGTCATAATGTGCGTTTGGGTCCATGGAGACCTTGGAATGTGCTGGTTGTTCAGTGGCCCTGCGGAACTCTCCTACCTAAAGTGTTTTATACATCCCAGTAAGAAAGCTGCCCATGTGGAGATGAGACATGTTTGGATTGGTGCCTCAGAAAAGCCCCATGTGCTGGTCTACGAAAACAGTCCTCTGAGAACGGAAACATGGAAACCAAAGCTAAGGTTCAGATTAGGGCCTGGGGGCCTGTCCATTTCAACCTTCTGTCTCTGGGGACACTGTCTGAGAGTCTAAGTGGAGATAGTTGCTCCGCTGGTGTCAGAGAACCCCTCTTAGTCCAGGGTGGCCTATACTATTGATGGCCTCAGTTACCTTGGAGCTTTTCCCTAACCTGTAGGGTTGTGGTCAATGGATTGGGCACGCTTTCCTTGGAGAGGGCAGGCACAATCTTTCGCTGTTTGGTCCAGAGGCCCTAGCCTGGATGTTGTGTGGGTCCAGGCTGTGGGCACAGAAGTCTGAATACACAAACTCAGCTTATGAGTGGCGCCTAGGGTATGGCAGGCCGGATGTACAGCCCGAGAGGGAGCTCCTGGGTCTCTGAAACAAGGGCGAGTGGGAGGCGTTCCTTCAGGCTTTTGTCTCTGGATGTTGTGTCCGGGATAGCCGTGGATTGGAGCGGTGGCCTCAGGCACTGTGGACGAGTATCCCTCTCTGGGGATTTGTCCGAGCTCCCAAGAGTTTGGGGTCATTTTGTGGGAAAAGTGGAGTCGTGTTGTCTGGGCCATGGGTCTCTCCAAAAAAGGGATTCCAGAGCAGAGCTCCAGGTTCGGGCGGGGCGAGTGGAAAATTCAAACCGTGGTGAGGATTGGGTGCATAGGGGCTTGGCAAGCCCCATATGTGGGCTCTTGGTCCAGGCCCTGACAGGCCTTTCTTTGACATGGGGCTCATGCTGAGGGTCACAGTGTGAATTTGTGCCCAAGCAGCACTCAAGTTTGGGCGTGGCATCAGGGGCCATGAAGGTTTCTCCCACCCTGAAGGTGTGACTGCATGCCAAGAGCAAGCTTGACAGCCATGGAGAAGGAGGAGTTCTGTTTTGTGCTTGCTATACCCAGCTGTGTGGAGAATTGATATAATGTCTAGGTTCAGATATCTGAAAACCAAGGTTAGGATGAGGTGACGGCATAAGACCATGGCGTGTCCGAAGTGCTGGGTTTGCGGCCAGCTGTCTCCTTGTCTGTCTGGACATCTGGCTTCAGGCTGTGTCAGGCAGAGCATGAGTGCCCAGAGCAGCCTATCCAGTTCGGGTACCGTCGAGGCCCGAGCAGGTTGATCCTCATCTGGGTTTTCTGGAGACCCCCACAGGGAAACGTTTTCTTCCGTTGGGCAGACACTGGGCTGGGTTTTGGTTTCGGAGTTCCTAGTCCGGAGGGCTTGTTTGCCAGGAGTGGGAGGAAGGAAGTCTGAAAACACAAGCTAGCGTGAGGTTTGGGACCGAGGGCACGGCAGGCCCACTCTGCAGAGGCTGAATTGAGATCTCCTGCACTGAGGTCATGTCAACTATGAGACGTGCCTCAGGCTAGAGTTCTTGTCCAGCATGGCCTCTTCCTGAAGGGTGTGGGGGCTTCATGAGGCCAGAAAGTTTTGCCTACGATGGGATTTGTGAACTGCTCCAAACCTGAAGGTTACCTTCTGCACGACATTCGAGTCCTATTGGATGGTTCCAAGAGGCCCCATATGGTAAGACTCGAGAGCAGGTGTCTAAGCATGGATGCCTGGGAACGCCACCTCATATTCCCACTCTTTAGTCAGGACAAGGCAGGCTCAATCTGCGGGCTCCTGGGTGAGCTACCCAGAGGGGAGAGTTGAAATGGACTCTCCTGAAGATGAGTCCTACTGTGGCTTGGTGGCCTGGGAGACCTTGGAATGTGGAGGTGGCTCAGGGTCTCTGCAGGATTCTCCAACATGAGGGGTTTGACACGGCTCCAACAAGAAAACTTCCCATGTGGAGACGAGAGGAGTTCTGTTCCGTGCCTCAGGAAAGCCCCATACCCTGTTCTTCGAACCAAAGCCTCTGAGGAGTGACACCTGGAAACCAAACAAGAGTTGAGACTACGGCCTAAAGGCCTGTCCGGCTCAACCTTCTATCTCTGTTGACATCTGTGTGCATGCATTCATGGATGTAGCTGCTCAGCTTGTGTCCGAATGCCCCTGTGAGTCCAGTGAGGCTCCCAGTAGTGGGATGTCCTCGGAGGCCTTGAGGTTTCTCATATTCTGGAGGTGTGTGGCCAAAGGAATGGACACACTTTCCCAGGAGAGAGCATGCACGGTCCTGTGGTATGGCTCCAGAGGACCCAGCCTAGAGGCTGTGTTTGCCAGGACTGTGGGGACAGATGTCTGAAAAAGTAAACTTGTCTCAGCTAGGGGCCAATGTAATGGCAGGCCTGATCTCTAGTCCGTGAGGGGAGATCCTCTGGAAATCAAAGTAGGGCAAGTGGGAGGCAGTCACTCAGGATTTTGTCTCTGGGTGTTGCGTTTACAGTGTCCGGTCAGGGTAGGGGTTGTCTCAGAGGCCGAGGAAGAGCCTTCCTCTCGGGGGATTGTCCAAGCTCCCAAGTGTTTGTGTTCATTCTGTGGGAATGAAGAGTACTGTTTTCTGCCACAGGGGACCCCCCAGGAGAGGGACTCTAGAGCACAGCAGTGGGTTCCCTCAACTGGAATAAACACCAGCTAGTTAGTCCTTGGTGCCTATTTGCATGGCAAGCCACATATGCGGGCTCTTGGTCCAGTCACTGAGAGGCGTTACTTGAATAAGGTACTCACGCTGAGGGTCACAATGTGTGTTTGTGCCCAAGGCGGCCCTCACGCTTGGGCGTGGCCTCATGGGCCATGCCGTTTTCTCCTACACTGAAGGTTTGACTCACTGCCAGCAGCAAGGTTTCTTGCCAGGGGGAAGGAGGGGTTCTGACTTGTGCATCAGGTTCCCCCCTGTGCAGGGATTGGAGATAAGGTCTAGGTTCCGATGACTGAAAACCCAGGTTGGGAATGGATGGTGGCCTAAGGCAGTGGCGGGTCCAATGTGCTGGGTGTGCAGCCAGCTGTGTCGGTGTCTGTTGGAAGGTCTGGGCTCAGGCTATTTGCGACAGAGCATCACTGTTTAAGGTAGCCTATGCAATTGGGGTGTTGCCGAGGGCCAAGCAGTTTGATCCTCATTTTGGGTTTCTGGGCAGCGGCATAGACAATGTTTTTCTCCTGGGAGGCAGGCACAGTGCTTCATTGTGGCCCCAGAATTCCCAGTAGGGAGGGTTTGTGGGCCAGGAGTGTGAGGACGGATGTCTGAAAACACAAGCTAGTGTGAGGATTGGAGCCAAGGGCAGAGCAGGCCCACTCTGCAGAGGCTGAATCAAAATCTCATGCATCTGAAGTCAGGCTGAGGATCAGACGTTGGCTGAGCCTGGAGTATGTGTCCATGATGGCACCTTCATGAAGTGGGGGCCTCATGAGGCCAAGGAAGTTTTCCCACGCTGAGTTTGGAGGTTGCCCCAAACCACAAGGTTTCCTTCTGCGGGACATTCGAGTCCTGTTGCATGGCTCCAGGACATACCATATGGAAGGACTGGAGAGCAGGGTTCGAAGGATGGATCCCTGTACAGCATGCCTCGCATTCCCATTGGCTATTAGCGACAAGATATGTTTGATCTGCTGCCTCTGGAACACGCGACCCAGGGGGCTGAGTTGAAATGGCCTCTCCTGAGGATGCGTCATAATGTGTGTTTGGGTCCATGGAGACCTTGGAATGTGCTGGTTGTTCAGTGGCCCTGCGGAACTCTCCTACCTGAAGTGTTTGATACATCCCAGTAAGAAAGCTGCCCATGTGGAGATGAGAGAGGTTTGGTTTGGTGCCTCAGAAAAGCCCCATGTGCTGGTCTACGAAAACAGTCCTCTGAGAACGGAAACATGGAAACCAAAGCTAAGGTTCAGATTAGGGCCTGGGGGCCTGTCCATTTCAACCTTCTGTCTCTGGGGACACTGTCTGAGAGTCTAAGTGGAGATAGTTGCTCCGCTGGTGTCAGAGAACCCCTCTTAGTCCAGGGTGGCCTATACTATTGATGGCCTCAGGGACCTTGGAGCTTTTCCCTAACCTGTAGTGTTGTGGTCAATGGATTGGACACGCTTTCCTTGGAGAGGGCAGGCACAATCTTTCGTTGTTTGGTCCAGAGGCCCTAGCCTGGATGTTGTGTGGGTCCAGGCTGTGGGCACAGAAGTCTGAATACACAAACTCAGCTTATGAGTGGCGCCTAGGGTATGGCAGGCCGGATGTACAGCCCGAGAGGGAGCTCCTGGGCCTCTGAAACAAGGGCGAGTGGGAGGCGTTCCTTCAGGCTTTTGTTTCTGGATGTTGTTTCCGGGATAGCCGTGGATTGGAGCGGTGGCCTCAGGTACTGTGGACGAGTATCCCTCTCTGGGGATTTGTCCCAGCTCCCAAGAGTTTGGGGTCATTTTGTGGGAAGGGTGGAGTCGCGTTGTCTGGCTCATGGGTCTCTCCAAGAAAGGGATTCCAGAGCAGAGCTCCAGGTACGGGCGGGGTGACTGGAAAATTCAAACCGTGGTGAGGATTGGGTGCATAGGGGCTTGGCAAGCCCCATATGTGGGCTCTTGGTCCAGGCCCTGACAGGCCTTTCTTTGACATGGGGCTCATGCTGAGGGTCACAGTGTGAATTTGTGCCCAAACAGCACTCAAGTTTGGGCGTGGCATCAGGGGCCATGAAGGATTCTCCCACCCTGAAGGTGTGACTCCATGCCAAGAGCAAGCTTGACAGCCATGGGGAAGGAGGGGTACTGTTTTGTGCTTGCTATACCCAGCTGTGTGGAGAATTGATATAATGTCTAGGTTCAGATATCTGAAAACCAAGGTTAGGATGAGGTGACGGCATAAGACCATGGCGTGTCCGAAGTGCTGGGTGTGCGGCCAGCTGTCTCCTTGTCTGTCTGGACATCTGGCTTCAGGCTGTGTCAGGCATAGCATGAGTGCCCAGAGCAGCCTATCCAGTTCGGGTACCGTCGAGGCCCGAGCAGGTTGATCCTCATCTGGGTTTTCTGGAGAGCCCCACAGGGAAACGTTTTTCTTCCGTTGGGCAGACACTGGGCTGGGTTTTGGTTCCGGAGTTCCTAGTCCGGAGGGCTTGTTTGCCAGGAGTGTGAGGAAGGAAGTCTGAAAACACAAGCTAGCGTGAGGTTTGGGACCGAGGGCACGGCAGGCCCACTCTGCAGAGGCTGAATCGAGATCTCCTGCACTGAGGTCATGTCAACTATGAGACGTGCCTCACGCTAGAGTTCTTGTCCAGCATGGCCTCTTCCTGAAGGGTGTGGGGGCTTCATGAGGCCAGAAAGTTTTGCCTACTATGGGATTTGTGAACTGCTCCAAAACTGAAGGTTACCTTCTGCACGAGAGTCGAGTCCTATTGGATGGTTCAAGAGGCCCCATATGGAAAGACTCGAGAGCAGGTGTCTAAGCATGGATGTCTGGGAACGCCATCTCATATTCCCACTCTTTAGTCAGGACAAGGCAGGCTCAATCTGCGGGCTCCTGGGTGAGCTACCCAGAGGGGAGAGTTGAAATGGTCTCTCCTGAAGATGAGTCCTACTGTGGCTTGGTGGCCTGGGAGACCTTGGAATGTGGAGGTGGCTCAGGGACTCTGCAGGATTCTCCAACATGAGGTGTTTGACACGGCTCCAACAAGGAAACTTCCCATGTGGAGACGAGAGGAGTTCTGTTCCGTGCCTCAGGAAAGCCCCATACCCTGTTCTTCGAACCAAAGCCTCTGAGGAGTGACACCTGGAAACCAAAGCAAGAGTTGAGACTACGGCCTAAAGGCCTGTCCGGCTCAACCTTCTATCTCTGTTGACATCTGTGTGCATGCATTCATGGATGTAGCTGCTCAGCTTGTGTCGGAATGCCCCTGTGAGTCCAGTGAGGCTCCCAGTAGTGGGATGTCCTCGGAGGCCTTGAGGTTTCTCATATTCTGGAGGTGTGTGGCCAAAGGAATGGACACAGTTTCCCAGGAGAGAGCAGGCACGGTCCTGTGGTATGGCTCCAGAGGACCCAGCCTAGAGGCTGTGTTTGCCAGGGCTGTGGGGACAGATGTCTGAAAAAGCAAACTTGGCTCAGCTAGGGGCCAATGTAATGGCAGGCCTGATCTCTAGTCCGTGAGGGGAGATCCTCTGGAAATCAAAGTAGGGCAAGTGGGAGGCAGTCACTCAGGATTTTGTCTCTGGGTGTTGCGTTTACAGTGTCCGGTCAGGGTAGGGGTTGTCTCAGAGGCCGAGGAAGAGCCATCCGCTCGGGGGATTGTCCAAGCTCCCAAGTGTTTGTGTTCATTCTGTGGGAATGAAGAGTACTGTTTTCTGCCACAGGGGACCCCCCAGGAGAGGGACTCTAGAGCACAGCAGTGGGTTCCCTCAACTAGTTAGTCCTGGGTGCCTATGGGCATGGCAAGCCACATATGCGGGCTCTTGGTCCAGTCACTGAGAGGCGTTACTTGAATAAGGTACACACGCTGAGGCTCACAATGTGTGTTTGTGCCCAAGGCGGCCCTCATGCTTGGGCGTGGCCTCATGGGCAATGCCGTTTTCTCCTAAACTGAAGGTTCGACTCACTGCTAGCAGCAAGGGTTCTTGCCAGGGGGAAGGAGGGGTTCTGACTTGTGCATCAGGTTCCCCCCTGTGCAGGGATTGGAGATAAGGTCTAGGTTCCGATGACTGAAAACCCAGGTTGGGAATGGATGGTGGCCTAAGGCAGTGGTGGGTCCAATGTGCTGGGTGTGCAGCCAGCTGTGTCGGTGTCTGTTGGAAGGTCTGGGCTCAGGCTATTTGCGACAGAGCATCACTGTTTAAGGTAGCCTATTCAATTGGGGTGTTGCCGAGGGCCAAGCAGTTTGATCCTCATTTGGGGTTTCTGGGCAGCGCCATAGACAATGTTTTTCTCCTGGGAGGCAGGCACAGTGCTTCATTGTGGCCCCAGAATTCCCAGTAGGGAGGGTTTGTGGGCCAGGAGTGTGAGGACGGAAGTCTGAAAACACAAGCTAGTGTGAGTATTGGAGCCAAGGGCAGAGCAGGCCCACTCTGCAGAGGCTGAATCAAAATCTCCTGCATCTGAAGTCAGGCTGAGGATCATACGTTGGCTGAGGCTGGAGTATGTGTCCATGATGGCACCTTCATGAAGTGGGGGCCTCATGAGGCCAAGGAAGTTTTCCCACGCTGAGTTTGGAGGTTGCCCCAAACCACAAGGTTTCCTTCTGCGGGACATTCGAGTCCTGTTGCATGGCTCCAGGACATACCATATGGAAGGACTGGAGAGCAGGGTTCGAAGGATGGATCCCTGTACAGCATGCCTCGCATTCCCAGTGGCTATTAGCGACAAGATATGTTTGATCTGCTGCCTCTGGAACACGTGACCCAGGAGGCTGAGTTGAAATGGCCTCTCCTGAGGATGCGTCATAATGTGTGTTTGGGTCCATGGAGACCTTGGAATGTGCTGGTTGTTCAGTGGCCCTGCGGAACTCTCCTACCTGAAGTGTTTGATACATCCCAGTAAGAAAGCTGCCCATGTGGAGATGAGAGATGTTTGGTTTGGTGCCTCAGAAAAGCCCCATGTGCTGGTCTACGAAAACAGTCCTCTGAGAACGGAAACATGGAAACCAAAGCTAAGGTTCAGATTAGGGCCTGGGGGCCTGTCCATTTCAACCTTCTGTCTCTGGGGACACTGTCTGAGAGTCTAAGTGGAGATAGTTGCTCCGCTGGTGTCAGAGAGCCCCTCTTAGTCCAGGGGGGCCTATACTATTGATGGCCTCAGGGACCTTGGAGCTTTTCCCTAACCTGTAGGGTTGTGGTCAATGGATTGGGCACACTTTCCTTGGAGAGGGCAGGCACAATCTTTCGCTGTTTGGTCCAGAGGCCCTAGCCTGGATGTTGTGTGGGTCCAGGCTGTGGGCACAGAAGTCTGAATACACAAACTCAGCTTATGAGTGGCGCCTAGTGTATGGCAGGCCGGATGTACAGCCCGAGAGGGAGCTCCTGGGCCTCTGAAACAAGGGCGAGTGGGAGGCGTTCCTTCAGGCTTTTGTCTCTGGATGTTGTTTCCGGGATAGCCGTGGATTGGAGCGGTGGCCTCAGGTACTGTGGACGAGTATCCCTCTCTGGGGATTTGTCCCAGCTCCCAAGAGTTTGGGGTCATTTTGTGGGAAGGGTGGAGTCGTGTTGTCTGGCTCATGGTTCTCTCCAAGAAAGGGATTCCAGAGCAGAGCTCCAGGTACGGGCGGGGCGACTGGAAAATTCAAACCGTGGTGAGGATTGGGTGCATAGGCTTTTGGCAAGCCCCATATGTGGGCTCTTGGTCCAGGCCCTGACAGACCTTTCTTTGACATGGGGCTCATGCTGAGGGTCACAGTGTGAATTTGTGCCCAAGCAGCACTCAGGTTTGGGCGTGGTATCAGAAGCCATGAAGGTTTCTCCCACCCTGAAGGTGTGACTCCATGCCAAGAGCAAGCTTGACAGCCATGGGGAAGGAGGAGTTCTGTTTTGTGCTTGCTATACCCAGCTGTGTGGAGAATTGATATAATGTCTAGGTTCAGATATCTGAAAACCAAGGTTAGGATGAGGTGACGGCATAAGACCATGGCGTGTCCGAAGTGCTGGGTGTGCGGCCAGCTGTCTCCTTGTCTGTCTGGACGTCTGGCTTCAGGCTGTGTCAGGCAGAGCATGAGTGCCCAGAGCAGCCTATCCAGTTTGGGTACCGTCGAGGCCCGAGCAGGTTGATCCTCATCTGGGTTTTCTGGAGAGCCCCACAGGGAAACGTTTTTCTTCCGTTGGGCAGACACTGGGCTGGGTTTTGGTTCCGGAGTTCCTAGTCCGGAGGGCTTGTTTGCCAGGAGTGTGAGGAAGGAAGTCTGAAAACACAAGCTAGCGTGAGGTTTGGGACCGAGGGCACGGCAGGCCCACTCTGCAGAGGCTGAATCGAGATCTCCTGCACTGAGGTCATGTCAACTATGAGACGTGCCTCAGGCTAGAGTTCTTATCCAGCATGGCCTCTTCCTGAAGGGTGTGGGGGCTTCATGAGGCCAGAAAGTTTTGCCTACGATGGGATTTGTGAACTGCTCCAAAACTGAAGGTTACCTTCTGCACGACAGTCGAGTCCTATTGGATGGTTCCAAGAGGCCCCATATGGAAAGACTCGAGAGCAGGTGTCTAAGCATGGATGCCTGGGAACGCCACCTCATATTCCCACTCTTTAGTCAGGACAAGGCAGGGTCAATCTGCGGGCTCCTGGGTGAGCTACCCAGAGGGGAGAGTTGAAATGGTCTCTCCTGAAGATGAGTCCTACTGTGGCTTGGTGGCCTGGGAGACCTTGGAATGTGGAGGTGGCTCAGGGACTCTGCAGGATTCTCCAACATGAGGTGTTTGACACGGCTCCAACAAGGAAACTTCCCATGTGGAGACGAGAGGAGTTCTGTTCCGTGCCTCAGGAAAGCCCCATACCCTGTTCTTCGAACCAAAGCCTCTGAGGAGTGACACCTGGAAACCAAAGCAAGAGTTGAGACTACGGCCTAAAGGCCTGTCCGGCTCAACCTTCTATCTCTGTTGACATCTGTGTGCATGCATTCATGGATGTAGCTGCTCAGCTTGTGTCGGAATGCCCCTTTGAGTCCAGTGAGGCTCCCAGTAGTGGGATGTCCTCGGAGGCCTTGAGGTTTCTCATATTCTGGAGGTGTGTGGCCAAAGGAATGGACACAGTTTCCCAGGAGAGAGCAGGCACGGTCCTGTGGTATGGCTCCAGAGGACCCAGCCTAGAGGCTGTGTTTGCCAGGGCTGTGGGGACAGATGTCTGAAAAAGCAAACTTGGCTAAGCTAGGGGCCAATGTAATGGCAGGCCTGATCTCTAGTCCGTGAGGGGAGATCCTCTGGAAATCAAAGTAGGGCAAGTGGGAGGCAGTCACTCAGGATTTTGTCTCTGGGTGTTGCGTTTACAGTGTCCGGTCAGGGTAGGGGTTGTCTCAGAGGCCGAGGAAGAGCCTTCCTCTCGGGGGTTTGTCCAAGCTCCCAAGTGTTTGTGTTCATTCTGTGGGAATGAAGAGTACTGTTTTCTGCCACAGGGGACCCCCCAGGAGAGGGACTCTAGAGCACAGCAGTGGGTTCCCTCAACTGGAATACACACCATCTAGTTAGTCCTGGGTGCCTATGGGCATGGCAAGCCACATATGCGGGCTCTTTGTCCAGTCACTGAGAGGCGTTACTTGAATAAGGTACTCACGCTGAGGGTCACAATGTGTGTTTGTGCCCAAGGCGGCCCTCACGCTTGGGCGTGGCCTCATGGGCCATGCCGTTTTCTCCTACACTGAAGGTTCGACTCACTGCCAGCAGCAAGGTTTCTTGCCAGGGGGAAGGAGGGGTTCTGACTTGTGCATCAGGTTCCCCCCTGTGCAGGGATTGGAGATAAGGTCTAGGTTCCGATGACTGAAAACCCAGGTTGGGAATGGATGGTGGCCTATGGCAGTGGCGGGTCCAATGTGCTGGGTGTGTAGCCAGCTGTGTCGGTGTCTGTTGGAAGGTCTGGGCTCAGGCTATTTGCGACAGAGCATCACTGTTTAAGGTAGCCTATGCAATTGGGGTGTTGCCGAGGGCCAAGCAGTTTGATCCTCATTTGGGGTTTCTGGGCAGCGCCATAGACAATGTTTTTCTCCTGGGAGGCAGGCACAGTGCTTCATTGTGGCCCCAGAATTCCCAGTAGGGAGGGTTTGTGGGCCAGGAGTGTGAGGACGGAAGTCTGAAAACACAAGCTAGTGTGAGGATTGGAGCCAAGGGCAGAGCAGGCCCACTCTGCAGAGGCTGAATCAAAATCTCCTGCATCTGAAGTCAGGCTGAGGATCAGACGTTGGCTGAGGCTGGAGTTTGTGTCCATGATGGCACCTTCATGAAGTGGGGGCCTCATGAGGCCAAGGAAGTTTTCCCACGCTGAGTTTGGAGGTTGCCCCAAACCACAAGGTTTCCTTCTGCGGGACATTCGAGTCCTGTTGCATGGCTCCAGGACATACCATACGGAAGGACTGGAGAGCAGGGTTCGAAAGATGGATACCTGTACAGCATGCCTCGCATTCCCATTGGCTATTAGAGACAAGATATGTTTGATCTGCTGCCTCTGGAACACGCGACCCAGGGGGCTGAGTTGAAATGGCCTCTCCTGAGGATGCGTCATAATGTGCGTTTGGGTCCATGGAGACCTTGGAATGTGCTGGTTGTTCAGTGGCCCTGCGGAACTCTCCTTCCTGAAGTGTTTGATACATCCCAGTAAGAAAGCTGCCCATGTGGAGATGAGAGATGTTTGGATTGGTGCCTCAGAAAAGCCCCATGTGCTGGTCTACGAAAACAGTCCTCTGAGAACGGAAACATGGAAACCAAAGCTAAGGTTCAGATTAGGGCCTGGGGGCCTGTCCATTTCAACCTTCTGTCTCTGGGGACACTGTCTGAGTGTCTAAGTGGAGAGAGTTGCTCCGCTGGTGTCAGAGAGCCCCTCTTAGTCCAGGGTGGCCTATACTATTGATGGCCTCAGGGACCTTGGAGCTTTTCCGTAACCTGTAGGGTTGTGGTCAATGGATTGGGCACACTTTCCTTGGAGAGGGCAGGCACAATCTTTCGCTGTTTGGTCCAGAGGCCCTAGCCTGGATGTTGTGTGGGTCCAGGCTGTGGGCACAGAAGTCTGAATACACAAACTCAGCTTATGAGTGGCGCCTAGGGTATGGCAGGCCGGATGTACAGCCCGAGAGGGAGCTCCTGGGCCTCTGAAACAAGGGCGAGTGGGAGGCGTTCCTTCAGGCTTTTGTCTCTGGATGTTGTGTCCGGGATAGCCGTGGATTGGAGCGGTGGCCTCAGGTACTGTGGACGAGTATCCCTCTCTGGGGATTTCTCCCAGCTCCCAAGAGTTTGGGGTCATTTTTTGGGAAGGGTGGAGTCGTGTTGTCTGGCTCATGGGTCTCTCCAAGAAAGATATTCCAGAGCAGAGCTCCAGGTACGGGCGGGGCGACTGGAAAATTCAAACCATGGTGAGGATTGGGTGCATAGGGGCTTGGCAAGCCCCATATGTGGGCTCTTGGTCCAGGCCCTGACAGGCCTTTCTTTGACATGGGGCTCATGCTGAGGGTCACAGTGTGAATTTGTGCCCAAGCAGCACTCAAGTTTGGGCGTGGCATGAGGAGCCATGAAGGTTTCTCCCACCCTGAAGGTGTGACTCCATGCCAAGAGCAAGCTTGACAGCCATGGGGAAGGAGGAGTTCTGTTTTGTGCTTGCTATACCCAGCTGTGTGGAGAATTGATATAATGTCTAGGTTCAGATATCTGAAAACCAAGGTTAGGATGAGGTGACGGCATAATACCATGGCGTGTCCGAAGTGCTGGGTGTGCGGCCAGCTGTCTCCTTGTCTGTCTGGACGTCTGGCTTCAGGCTGTGTCAGGCAGAGCATGAGTGCCCAGAGCAGCCTATCCAGTTCGGGTACCGTCGAGGCCCGAGCAGGTTGATCCTCATCTAGGTTTTCTGGAGAGCCCCACAGGGAAACGTTTTTCTTCCGTTGGGCAGACACTGGGCTGGGTTTTGGTTACGGAGTTCCTAGTCCGGAGGGCTTGTTTGCCAGGAGTGTGAGGAAGGAAGTCTGAAAACACAAGCTAGCGTGAGGTTTGGGACCGAGGGCACGGCAGGCCCACTCTGCAGAGGCTGAATCGAGATCTCCTGCAGGGAGGTCATGTCAACTATGAGACGTGCCTCAGGCTAGAGTTCTTGTCCAGCATGGCCTCTTCCTGAAGGGTGTGGGGGCTTCATGAGGCCAGAAAGTTTTGCCTACGAGGGGATTTGTGAACTGCTCCAAAACTGAAGGTTACCTTCTGCACGACAGTCGAGTCCTATTGGATGGTTCCAAGAGGCCCCATATGGAAAGACTCGAGAGCAGGTGTCTAAGCATGGATGCCTGGGAACGCCACCTCATATTCCCACTCTTTAGTCAGGACAAGGCAGGCTCAATCTGCGGGCTCCTGGGTGAGCTACCCAGAGGGGAGAGTTGAAATGGTCTCTCCTGAAGATGAGTCCTACTGTGGCTTGGTGGCCTGGGAGACCTTGGAATGTGGAGGTGGCTCAGGGACTCTGCAGGATTCTCCAACATGAGGTGTTTGACACGGCTCCAACAAGGAAACTTCCCATGTGGAGACGAGAGGAGTTCTGTTCCGTGCCTCAGGAAAGCCCCATACCCTGTTCTTCGAACCAAAGCCTCTGAGGAGTGACACCTGGAAACGAAAGCAAGAGTTGAGACTACGGCCTAAAGGCCTGTCCGGCTCAACCTTCTATCTCTGTTGACATCTGTGTGCATGCATTCATGGATGTAGCTGCTCAGCTTGTGTCGGAATGCCCCTGTGAGTCCAGTGAGGCTCCCAGTAGTGGGATGTCCTCGGAGGCCTTGAGGTTTCTCATATTCTGGAGGTGTGTGGCCAAAGGAATGGACACAGTTTCCCAGGAGAGAGCAGGCACGGTCCAGTGGTATGGCTCCAGAGGACCCAGCCTAGAGGCTGTGTTTGCCAGGGCTGTGGGGACAGATGTCTGAGAAAGCAAACTTGGCTCAGCTAGGGGCCAATGTAATGGCAGGCCTGATCTCTAGTCCGTGAGGTGAGATCCTCTGGAAATCAAAGTAGGGCAAGTGGGAGGCAGTCACTCAGGATTTTGTCTCTGGGTGTTGCGTTTACAGTGTCCGGTCAGGGTAGGGGTTGTCTCAGAGGCCGAGGAAGAGCCTTCCTCTCGGGGGATTGTCCAAGCTCCCAAGTGTTTGTGTTCATTCTGTGGGAATGAAGAGTACTGTTTTCTGCCACAGGGGACCCCCCAGGAGAGGGACTCTAGAGCACAGCAGTGGGTTCCCTCAACTGGAATACACACCATCTAGTTAGTCCTGGGTGCCTATGGGCATGGCAAGCCACATATGCGGGCTCTTGGTCCAGTCACTGAGAGGCGTTACTTGAATAAGGTACTCACGCTGAGGGTCACAATGTGTGTTTGTGCCCAAGGCGGCCCTCACGCTTGGGCGTGGCCTCATGGTCCATGCCGTTTTCTCCTACACTGAAGGTTTGACTCACTGCCAGCAGCAAGGTTTCTTGCCAGGGGGAAGGAGGGGTTCTGACTTGTGCATCAGGTTCCCCCCTGTGCGGGGATTGGAGATAAGGTCTAGGTTCCAATGACTGAAAACCCAGGTTGGGAATGGATGGTGGCCTAAGGCAGTGGCGGGTCCAATGTGCTGGGTGTGCAGCCAGCTGTGTCGGTGTCTGTTGGAAGGTCTGGGCTCAGGCTATTTGCGACAGAGCATCACTGTTTAAGTTAGCCTATGCAATTGGGGTGTTGCCGAGGGCCAAGCAGTTTGATCCTCATTTGGGGTTTCTGGGCAGCGCCATAGACAATGTTTTTCTCCTGGGAGGAAGGCACAGTGCTTCATTGTGGCCCCAGAATTCCCAGTATGGAGGGATTGTGGGTCAGGAGTGTGACGACGGAAGTCTGAAAACACAAGCTAGTGTGAGGATTGGAGCCAAGGGCAGAGCAGGCCCACTCTGCAGAGGCTGAATCAAAATCTCCTGCATCTGAAGTCAGGCTGAGGATCAGACGTTGGCTGAGGCTGGAGTTTGTGTCCATGATGGCACCTTCATGAAGTGGGGGCCTCATGAGGCCAAGGAAGTTTTCCCACGCTGAGTTTGGAGGTTGCCCCAAACCACAAGGTTTCCTTCTGCGGGACATTCGAGTCCTGTTGCATGGCTCCAGGACATACCATATGGAAGGACTGGAGAGCAGGGTTCGAAGGATGGATCCCTGTACAGCATGCCTCGCATTCCCATTGGCTATTAGCGACAAGATATGTTTGATCTGCTGCCTCTGGAACACGCGACCCAGGGGGCTGAGTTGAAATGGCCTCTCCTGAGGATGCGTCATAATGGGCGTTTGGGTCCATGGAGACCTTGGAATGTGCTGGTTGTTCGGTGGCCCTGCGGAACTCTCCTACCTGAAGTGTTTGATACATCCCAGTAAGAAAGCTGCCCATGTGGAGATGAGAGAGGTTTGGTTTGGTGCCTCAGAAAAGCCCCATGTGCTGGTCTACGAAAACAGTCCTCTGAGAACGGAAACATGGAAACCAAAGCTAAGGTTCAGATTAGGGCCTGGGGGCCTGTCCATTTCAACCTTCTGTCTCTGGGGACACTGTCTGAGTGTCTAAGTGGAGAGAGTTGCTCCGCTGGTGTCAGAGAGCCCCTCTTAGTCCAGGGTGGCCTATACTATTGATGGCCTCAGGGACCTTGGAGCTTTTCCGTAACCTGTAGGGTTGTGGTCAATGGATTGGGCACACTTTCCGTGGAGAGGGCAGGCACAATCTTTCGCTGTTTGGTCCAGAGGCCCTAGCCTGGATGTTGTGTGGGTCCAGGCTGTGGGCACAGAAGTCTGAATACACAAACTCAGCTTATGAGTGGCGCCTAGGGTATGGCAGGCCGGATGTACAGCCCGAGAGGGAGCTCCTGGGCCTCTGAAACAAGGGCGAGTGGGAGGCGTTCCTTCAGGCTTTTGTCTCTGGATGTTGTGTCCGGGATAGCCGTGGATTGGAGCGGTGGCCTCAGGTACTGTGGACGAGTATCCCTCTCTGGGGATTTGTCCCAGCTCCCAAGAGTTTGGGGTCATTTTGTGGGAAGGGTGGAGTCGTGTTGTCTGGCTCATAGATCTCTCCAAGAAAGGTATTCCAGAGCAGAGCTCCAGGTACGGGCGGGGCGACTGGAAAATTCAAACCGTGGTGAGGATTGGGTGCATAGGGGCTTGGCAAGCCCCATATGTGGGCTCTTGGTCCAGGCCCTGACAGGCCTTTCTTTGACATGGGGCTCATGCTGAGGGTCACAGTGTGAATTTGTGCCCAAGCAGCACTCAAGTTTGGGCGTGGCATCAGGAGCCATGAAGGTTTCTCCCACCCTGAAGGTGTGACTCCATGCCAAGAGCAAGCTTGACAGCCATGGGGAAGGAGGAGTTCTGTTTTGTGCTTGCTATACCCAGCTGTGTGGAGAATTGATATAATGTCTAGGTTCAGATATCTGAAAACCAAGGTTAGGATGAGTTGACGGCATAATACCATGGCGTGTCCGAAGTGCTGGGTGTGCGGCCAGCTGTCTCCTTGTCTGTCTGGACGTCTGGCTTCAGGCTGTGTCAGGCAGAGCATGAGTGCCCAGAGCAGCCTATCCAGTTCGGGTACCGTCGAGGCCCGAGCAGGTTGATCCTCATCTGGGTTTTCTGGAGAGCCCCACAGGGAAACGTTTTTCTTCCGTTGGGCAGACACTGGGCTGGGTTTTGGTTACGGAGTTCCTAGTCCGGAGGGCTTGTTTGCCAGGAGTGTGAGGAAGGAAGTCTGAAAACACAAGCTAGCGTGAGGTTTGGGACCGAGGGCACGGCAGGCCCACTCTGCAGAGGCTGAATCGAGATCTCCTGCAGGGAGGTCATGTCAACTATGAGACGTGCCTCAGGCTAGAGTTCTTGTCCAGCATGGCCTCTTCCTGAAGGGTGTGGGGGCTTCATGAGGCCAGAAAGTTTTGCCTACGAGGGGATTTGTGAACTGCTCCAAAACTGAAGGTTACCTTCTGCACGACAGTCGAGTCCTATTGGATGGTTCCAAGAGGCCCCATATGGAAAGACTCGAGAGCAGGTGTCTAAGCATGGATGCCTGGGAACGCCACCTCATATTCCCACTCTTTAGTCAGGACAAGGCAGGCTCAATCTGCGGGCTCCTGGGTGAGCTACCCAGAGGGGAGAGTTGAAATGGACTCTCCTGAAGATGAGTCCTACTGTGGCTTGGTGGCCTGGGAGACCTTGGAATGTGGAGGTGGCTCAGGGACTCTGAAGGTTTCTCCTACATGAGGTGTTTGACACGGCTCCAACAAGGAAACTTCCCATGTGGAGACGAGAGGAGTTCTGTTCCGTGCCTCAGGAAAGCCCCATACCCTGTTCTTCGAACCAAAGCCTCTGAGGAGTGACACCTGGAAACCAAAGCAAGAGTTGAGACTACGGCCTAAAGGCCTGTCCGGCTCAACCTTCTATCTCTGTTGACATCTGTGTGCATGCATTCATGGATGTAGCTGCTCAGCTTGTGTCGGAATGCCCCTGTGAGTCCAGTGAGGCTCCCAGTAGTGGGATGTCCTCGGAGGCCTTGAGGTTTCTCATATTCTGGAGGTGTGTGGCCAAAGGAATGGACACAGTTTCCCAGGAGAGAGCAGGCACGGTCCTGTGGTATGGCTCCAGAGGACCCAGCCTAGAGGCTGTGTTTGCCAGGGCTGTGGGGACAGATGTCTGAGAAAGCAAACTTGGCTCAGCTAGGGGCAAATGTAATGGCAGGCCTGATCTCTAGTCCGTGAGGGGAGATCCTCTGGAAATCAAAGTAGGGAAAGTGGGAGGCAGTCACTCAGGATTTTGTCTCTGGGTGTTGCGTTTAGAGTGTCCGGTCAGGGTAGGGGTTGTCTCAGAGGCCGAGGAAGAGCCTTCGTCTCGGGGGATTGTCCAAGCTCCCAAGTGTTTGTGTTCATTCTGTGGGAATGAAGAGTACTGTTTTCTTCCACAGGAGACCCCCCAGGAGAGGGACTCTAGAGCACAGCAGTGGGTTCCCTCAACTGGAATACACACCATCTAGTTAGTCCTGGGTGCCTATGGGCATGGCAAGCCACATATGCGGGCTCTTGGTCCAGTCACTGAGAGGCGTTACTTGAATAAGGTACTCACGCTGAGGGTCACAATGTGTGTTTGTGCCCAAGGCGGCCCTCACGCTTGGGCGTGGCCTCATGGGCCATGCCGTTTTCTCCTACACTGAAGGTTTGACTCACTGCCAGCAGCAAGGTTTCTTGCCAGGGGGAAGGAGGGGTTCTGACTTGTGCATCAGGTTCCCCCCTGTGCAGGGATTGGAGATAAGGTCTAGGTTCCGATGACTGAAAACCCAGGTTGGGAATGGATGGTGGCCTAAGGCAGTGGCGGGTCCAATGTGCTGGGTGTGCAGCCAGCTGTGTCGGTGTCTGTTGGAAGGTCTGGGCTCAGGCTATTTGCGACAGAGCATCACTGTTTAAGGTAGCCTATGCAATTGGTGTGTTGCCGAGGGCCAAGCAATTTGATCCTCATTTGGGGTTTCTGGGCAGCGCCATAAACAATGTTTTTCTCCTGGGAGGTAGGCACAGTGCTTCATTGTGGCCCCAGAATTCCCAGTAGGGAGGGTTTGTGGGCCAGGAGTGTGAGGACGGAAGTCTGAAAACACAAGCTAGTGTGAGGATTGGAGCCAAGGGCAGAGCAGGCCCACTCTGCAGAGGCTGAATCAAAATCTCCTGCATCTGAAGTCAGGCTGAGGATCAGACGTTGGCTGAGGCTGGAGTATGTGTCCATGATGTCACCTTCATGAAGTGGGGGCCTCATGAGGCCAAGGAAGTTTTCCCACGCTGAGTTTGGAGGTTGCCCCAAAACACAAGGTATCCTTTTGCGGGACATTCGAGTCCTGTTGCATGGCTCCAGGACATACCATATGGAAGGACTGGAGAGCAGGGTTCGAAGGATGGATCCCTGTACAGCATGCCTCGCATTCCCATTGGCTATGAGCGACAAGATATGTTTGATCTGCTGCCTCTGGAACACGCGACCCAGGGGGCTGAGTTGAAATGGCCTCTCCTGAGGATGCGTCATAATGTGCGTTTGGGTCCATGGAGACCTTGGAATGTGCTGGTTGTTCGGTGGCCCTGCGGAACTCTCCTACCTGAAGTGTTTGATACATCCCAGTAAGAAAGCTGCCCATGTGGAGATGAGAGAGGTTTGGTTTGGTGCCTCAGAAAAGCCCCATGTGCTGGTCTACGAAAACAGTCCTCTGAGAACGGAAACATGGAAACCAAAGCTAAGGTTCAGATTAGGGCTTGGGGGCCTGTCCATTTCAACCTTCTGTCTCTGGGGACACTGTCTGAGAGTCTAAGTGGAGATAGTTGCTCCACTGGTGTCAGAGAGCCGCTCTTAGTCCAGGGTGGCCTATACTATGGATGGCCTCAGGGACCTGGGAGCTTTTCCCTAACCTGTAGGGTTGTGGTCAATGGATTGGGCACACTTTCCTTGGAGAGGGCAGGCACAATCTTTCGCTGTTTGGTCCAGAGGCCCTGGCCTGGATGTTGTGTGGGTCCAGGCTGTGGGCACAGAAGTCTGAATACACAAACTCAGCTTATGAGTGGCGCCTAGGGTATGGCAGGCCGGATGTACAGCCCGAGAGGGAGCTCCTGGGCCTCTGAAACAAGGGCGAGTGGGAGGCGTTCCTTCAGGCTTTTGTCTCTGGATGTTGTGTCCGGGATAGCCGTGGATTGGAGCGGTGGCCTCAGGTACTGTGGATGAGTAACCCTCTCTGCTGATTTATCCCAGCTCCGAAGAGTTTGGGGTCATTTTGTGGAAAGGGTGGAGTCGTGTTGTCTGGCTCATGGGTCTCTCCAAGAAAGGGATTCCAGAGCAGAGCTCCAGGTACAGGCGAGGCGACTGGATAATTCAAACTCTGGTGAGGATTGGGTGCATAGGGGCTTGGCAAGCCCCATATGTGGGCTCTTGGTCCAGGCCCTGACAGGCCTTTCTTTGACATGGGGCTCATGCTGAGGGTCACAGTGTGAATTTGTGCCCAAGCAGCACTCAAGTTTGGGCGTGGCATCAGGGGCCATGAAGGTTTCTCCCACCCTGAAGGTGTGACTCCATGCCAAGAGCAAGCTTGACAGCCATGGGGAAGGAGGAGTTCTGTTTTGTGCTTGCTATACCCAGCTGTGTGGAGAATTGATATAATGTCTAGGTTCAGATATCTGAAAACCAAGGTTAGGATGAGGTGACGGCATAAGACCATGGCGTGTCCGAAGTGCTGGGTGTGCGGCCAGCTGTCTCCTTGTCTGTCTGGACGTCTGGCTTCAGGCTGTGTCAGGCAGAGCATGAGTGCCCAGAGCAGCCTATCCAGTTCGGGTACCGTCGAGGCCCGAGCAGGTTGATCCTCATCTGGGTTTTATGGAGAACCCCACAAGAAACGTTTTTCTTCCATTGGACAGACACTGGGCTGGGTTTTGGTTTCGGAGTTCCTAGTCCGGAGGGCTTGTTTGCCAGGAGTGTGAGGAAGGAAGTCTGAAAACACAAGCTATCGTGAGGTTTGGGACCGAGGGCACGGCAGGCCCACTCTGCAGAGGCTGAATCGAGATCTCCTGCACTGAGGTCATGTCAACTATGAGACGTGCCTCAGGCTAGAGTTCTTGTCCAGCATGGCCTCTTCCTGAAGGGTGTGGGGGCTTCATGAGGCCAGAAAGTTTTGCCTACGAGGGGATTTGTGAACTGCTCCAAAACTGAAGGTTACCTTCTGCACGACAGTCGAGTCCTATTGGATGGTTCCAAGAGGCCCCATATGGAAAGACTCGAGAGCAGGTGTCTAAGCATGGATGCCTGGGAACGCCACCTCATATTCCCACTCTTTAGTCAGGACAAGGCAGGCTCAATCTGCGGGCTCCTGGGTGAGCTACCCAGAGGGGAGAGTTGAAATGGTCTCTCCTGAAGATGAGTCCTACTGTGGCTTGGTGGCCTGGGAGACCTTGGAATGTGGAGGTGGCTCAGGGACTCTGCAGGATTCTCCAACATGAGGTGTTTGACACGGCTCCAACAAGGAAACTTCCCATGTGGAGACGAGAGGAGTTCTGTTCCGTGCCTCAGGAAAGCCCCATACCCTGTTCTTCGAACCAAAGCCTCTGAGGAGTGACACCTGGAAACCAAAGCAAGAGTTGAGACTACGGCCTAAAGGCCTGTCCGGCTCAACCTTCTATCTCTGTTGACATCTGTGTGCATGCATTCATGGATGTAGCTGCTCAGCTTGTGTCGGAATGCCCCTGTGAGTCCAGTGAGGCTCCCAGTAGTGGGATGTCCTCGGAGGACTTGAGGTTTCTCATATTCTGGAGGTGTGTGGCCAAAGGAATGGACACAGTTTCCCAGGAGAGAGCAGGCACGGTCCTGTGGTATGGCTCCAGAGGACCCAGCCTAGAGGCTGTGTTTGCCAGGGCTGTGGGGACAGATGTCTGAAAAAGCAAACTTGGCTCAGCTAGGGGCCAATGTAATGGCAGGCCTGATCTCTAGTCCGTGAGGGGAGATCCTCTGGAAATCAAAGTAGGGCAAGTGGGAGGCAGTCACTCAGGATTTTGTCTCTGGGTGTTGCGTTTACAGTGTCCGGTCAGGGTATGGGTTGTCTCTGGGGCCGAGGAAGAGCCTTCCTCTCGGGGGATTGTCCAAGCTCCCAAGTTTTTGTGTTCATTCTGTGGGAATGAAGAGTACTGTTTTCTGCCACAGGGGACCCCCCCCAGGAGAGGGACTCTAGAGCACAGCAGTTGGTTCCCTCAACTGGAATACACACCATCTAGTTAGTCCTGGGTGCCTATGGGCATGGCAAGCCACATATGCGGGCTCTTGGTCCAGTCACTGAGAGGCGTTACTTGAAAAAGGTACTCACGCTGAGGGTCACAATGTGTGTTTGTGCCCAAGGCGGCCCTCACGCTTGGGCGTGGCCTCATGGGCCATGCCGTTTTCTCCTACACTGAAGGTTTGACTCACTGCCAGCAGCAAGGTTTCTTGCCAGGGGGAAGGAGGGGTTCTGACTTGTGCATCAGGTTCCCCCCTGTGCAGGGATTGGAGATAAGGTCTAGGTTCCGATGACTGAAAACCCAGGTTGGGAATGGATGGTGGCCTAAGGCAGTGGCGGGTCCAATGTGCTGGGTGTGCAGCCAGCTGTGTCGGTGTCTGTTGGAAGGTCTGGGCTCAGGCTATTTGCAACAGAGCATCACTGTTTAAGGTAGCCTATGCAATTGGGGTGTTGCCGAGGGCCAAGCAGTTTGATCCTCATTTGGGGTTTCTGGGCAGCGCCATAGACAATGTTTTTCTCCTGGGAGGCAGGCACAGTGCTTCATTGTGGCCCCAGAATTCCCAGTAGGGAGGGTTTGTGGGCCAGGAGTGTGAGGACGGAAGTCTGAAAACACAAGCTAGTGTGAGGATTGGAGCCAAGGGCAGAGCAGGCCCACTCTGCAGAAGCTGAATCAAAATCTCCTGCATCTGAAGTCAGGCTGAGGATCAGACGTTGGCTGAGGCTGGAGTATGTGTCCATGATGGCACCTTCATGAAGTGGGGGCCTCATGAGGCCAAGGAATTTTTCCCACGCTGAGTCTGGAGGTTGCCCCAAACCACAAGGTTTCCTTCTGCGGGACATTCGAGTCCTGTTGCATGGCTCCAGGACATACCATATGGAAGGACTGGAGAGCAGGGTTCGAAGGATGGATCCCTGTACAGCATGCCTCGCATTCCCATTGGCTATTAGCGACAAGATATGTTTGATCTGCTGCCTCTGGAACACGCGACCCAGGGGGCTGAGTTGAAATGGCCTCTCCTGAGGATGCGTCATAATGTGCGTTTGGGTCCATGGAGACCTTGGAATGTGCTGGTTGTTCGGTGGCCCTGCGGAACCCTCCTACCTGAAGTGTTTGATACATCCCAGTAAGAAAGCTGCCCATGTGGAGATGAGAGATGTTTGGTTTGGTGCCTCAGTAAAGCCCCATGTGCTGGTCTACAAAAACAGTCCTCTGAGAACGGAAACATGGAAACCAAAGCTAAGGTTCAGATTAGGGCCTGGGGGCCTGTCCATTTCAACCTTCTGTCTCTGGGGACACTGTCTGAGAGTCTAAGTGGAGATAGTTGCTCCGCTGGTGTCAGAGAGCGCCTCTTAGTCCAGGGTGGCCTATACTATTGATGGCCTCAGGGACCTTGGAGCTTTTCCGTAACCTGTAGGGTTGTGGTCTATGGATTGGGCACACTTTCCTTGGAGAGGGCAGGCACAATCTTTCGCTGTTTGGTCCAGAGACCCTAGCCTGGATGTTGTGTGGGTCCAGGCTGTGGGCACAGAAGTCTGAATACACAAACTCAGCTTATGAGTGGCGCCTAGGTATGGCAGGCCGGATGTACAGCCCGAGTGGGAGCTCCTGGGCCTCTGAAACAAGGGCGAGTGGGAGGCGTTCCTTCAGGCTTTTGTCTCTGGATGTTGTGTCCGGGATAACCGTGGATTGGAGCGGTGGCCTCAGGTACTGTGGACGAGTATCCCTCTCTGGGGATTTGTCCCAGCTCCCAAGAGTTTGGGGTCATTTTGTGGGAAGGGTGGAGTCGTGTTGTCTGGCTCATGGGTCTCTCCAAGTAAGGGATTCCAGAGCAGAGCTCCAGGTACGGGCGGGCGACTGGAAAATTCAAACCGTGGTGAGGATTGGGTGCATAGGGGCTTGGCAAGCCCCATATGTGGGCTCTTGGTCCAGTCCCTGACAGGCCTTTCTTTGACATGTGGCTCATTCTGAGGGTCACAGTGTGAATTTGTGCCCAAGCAGCACTCAAGTTTGGGCGTGGCATCAGAAGCCATGAAGGTTTCTCCCACCCTGAAGGTGTGACTCCATGCCAAGAGCAAGCTTGACAGCCATGGGGAAGGAGGAGTTCTGTTTTGTGCTTGCTATACCCAGCTGTGTGGAGAATTGATATAATGTCTAGGTTCAGATATCGGAAAACCAAGGTTAGGATGAGGTGACGGCATAAGACCATGGCGTGTCCGAAGTGCTGGGTGTGCGGCCAGCTGTCTCCTTGTCTGTCTGGACGTCTGGCTTCAGGCTGTGTCAGGCAGAGCATGAGTGCCCAGAGCAGCCTATCCAGTTTGGGTACCGTCGAGGCCCGAGCAGGTTGATCCTCATCTGGGTTTTATGGAGAGCCCCACAGGGAAACGTTTTTCTTCCGTTGGGCAGACACTGGGCTGGGTTTTGGTTCTGGAGTTCCTAGTCCGGAGGGCTTGTTTGCCAGGAGTGTGAGGAAGGAAGTCTGAAAACACAAGCTAGCGTGAGGTTTGGGACCGAGGACACGGCAGGCCCACTCTGCAGAGGCTGAATCGTGATCTCCTGCACTGAGGTCATGTCAACTATGAGATGTGCCTCAGGCTAGAGTTCTTGTCCAGCATGGCCTCTTCCTGAAGGGTGTGGGGGCTTCATGAGGCCAGAAAGTTTTGCCTACGATGGGATTTGTAAACTGCTCCAAAACTGAAGGTTACCTTCTGCACGACAGTCGAGTCCTATTGGATGGTTCTAAGAGGCCCCATATGGAAAGACACGAGAGCAGGTGTCTAAGCATGGATGCCTGGGAATGCCACCTCATATTCCCACTCTTTAGTCAGGACAAGGCAGGCTCAATCTGCGGGCTCCTGGGTGAGCTACCCAGAGGGGAGAGTTGAAATGGTCTCTCCTGAAGATGAGTCCTACTGTGGCTTGGTGGCCTGGGAGACCTTGGAATGTGGAGGTGGCTCAGGGACTCTGCAGGATTCTCCAACTTGAGGTGTTTGACACGGCTCCAACAAGGAAACTTCCCATGTGGAGACGAGAGGAGTTCTGTTCCGTGCCTCAGGAAAGCCCCATACCCTGTTCTTCGAACCAAAGCCTCTGAGGAGTGACACCTGGAAACCAAAGCAAGAGTTGAGACTACGGCCTAAAGGCCTGTCCGGCTCAACCTTCTATCTCTGTTGACATCTGTGTGCATGCATTCATGGATGTAGCTGCTCAGCTTGTGTCGGAATGCCCCTGTGAGTCCAGTGAGGCTCCCAGTAGTGGGATGTCCTCGGAGGCCTTGAGGTTTCTCATATTCTGGAGGTGTGTGGCCAAAGGAATGGACACAGTTTCCCAGGAGAGAGCAGGCACGGTCCTGTGGTATGGCTCCAGAGGACCCAGCCTAGAGGCTGTGTTTGCCAGGGCTGTGGGGACAGATGTCTGAGAAAGCAAACTTGGCTCAGCTAGGGGCCAATGTAATGGCAGGCCTGATCTCTAGTCCGTGAGGGGAGATCCTCTGGAAATCAAAGTAGGGAAAGTGGGAGGCAGTCACTCAGGATTTTGTCTCTGGGTTTTGCGTTTACAGTGTCCGGTCAGGGTAGGGGTTGTCTCAGAGGCCGAGGAAGAGCCTTCCTCTCGGGGGATTGTCCAAGCTCCCAAGTGTTTGTGTTCATTCTGTGGGAATGAAGAGTACTGTTTTCTGCCACAGGGGACCCCCCCCAGGAGAGGGACTCTAGAGCACAGCAGTGGGTTCCCTCAACTGGAATACACACCATCTAGTTAGTCCTGGGTGCCTATGGGCATGGCAAGCCACATATGCGGGCTCTTGGTCCAGTCACTGAGAGGCGTTACTTGAATAAGGTACTCATGCTGAGGGTCACAATGTGTGTTTGTGCCCAAGGCGGCCCTCACGCTTGGGCGTGGCCTCATGGGCCATGCCGTTTTCTCCTACACTGAAGGTTTGACTCACTGCCAGCAGCAAGGTTTCTTGCCAGGGGGAAGGAGGGGTTCTGACTTGTGCATCAGGTTCCCCCCTGTGCAGGGATTGGAGATAAGGTCTAGGTTGCGATGACTGAAAACCCAGGTTGGGAATGGATGGTGGCCTAAGGCAGTGGCGGGTCCAATGTGCTGGGTGTGCAGCCAGCTGTGTCGGTGTCTGTTGGAAGGTCTGGGCTCAGGCTATTTGCAACAGAGCATCACTGTTTAAGGTAGCCTATGCAATTGGGGTGTTGCCGAGGGCCAAGCAGTTTGATCCTCATTTGGGGTTTCTGGGCAGCGCCATAGACAATGTTTTTCTCCTGGGAGGTAGGCACAGTGCTTCATTGTGGCCCCAGAATTCCCAGTAGGGAGGGTTTGTGGGCCAGGAGTGTGAGGACGGAAGTCTGACAACACAAGCTAGTGTGAGGATTGGAGCCAAGGGCAGAGCAGGCCCACTCTGCAGAGGCTGAATCAAAATCTCCTGATCTGAAGTCAGGCTGAGGATCAGACGTTGGCTGAGGCTGGAGTATGTGTCCATGATGGCACCTTCATGAAGTGGGGGCCTCATGAGGCCAAGGCAGTTTTCCCACGCTGAGTTTGGAGGTTGCCCCAAACCACAAGGTTTCCTTCTGCGGGACATTCGAGTCCTGTTGCATGGCTCCAGGACATACCATACGGAAGGACTGGAGAGCAGGGTTCGAAAGATGGATACCTGTACAGCATACCTCGCATTCCCATTGGCTATTAGAGACAAGATATGTTTGATCTGCTGCCTCTGGAACACGCGACCCAGGGGGCTGAGTTGAAATGGCCTCTCCTGAGGATGCGTCATAATGTGCGTTTGGGTCCATGGAGACCTTGGAATGTGCTGGTTGTTCGGTGGCCCTGCGGAACTCTCCTACCTGAAGTGTTTGATACATCCCAGTAAGAAAGCTGCCCATGTGGAGATGAGAGAGGTTTGGTTTGGTGCCTCAGAAAAGCCCCATGTGATGGTCTACGAAAACAGTCCTCTGAGAACGGAAACATGGAAAGCAAAGCTAAGGTTCAGATTAGGGCCTGGGGGCCTGTCCATTTCAACCTTCTGTCTCTGGGGACACTGTCTGAGAGTCTAAGTGGAGATAGTTGCTCCGCTGGTGTCAGAGAGCGCCTCTTAGTCCAGGGTGGCCTATACTATTGATGGCCTCAGGGACCTTGGAGCTTTTCCGTAACCTGTAGGGTTGTGGTCTATGGATTGGGCACACTTTCCTTGGAGAGGGCAGGCACAATCTTTCGCTGTTTGGTCCAGAGACCCTAGCCTGGATGTTGTGTGGGTCCAGGCTGTGGGCACAGAAGTCTGAATACACAAACTCAGCTTATGAGTGGCGCCTAGGGTATGGCAGGCCGGATGTACAGCCCGAGAGGGAGCTCCTGGGCCTCTGAAACAAGGGCGAGTGGGAGGCGTTCCTTCAGGCTTTTGTCTCTGGATGTTGTGTCCGGGATAGCCGTGGATTGGAGCGGTGGCCTCAGGTACTGTGGACGAGTATCCCTCTCTGGGGATTTGTCCCAGCTCCCAAGAGTTTGGGGTCATTTTGTGGGAAGGGTGGAGTCGTGTTGTCTGGCTCATGGGTCTCTCCAAGAAAGGGATTCCAGAGCAGAGCTCCAGGTACGGGCGGGGCGACTGGAAAATTCAAACCGTGGTGAGGATTGGGTGCATAGGGGATTGGCAAGCCCCATATGTGGGCTCTTGGTCCAGGCCCTGACAGGCCTTTCTTTGACATGGGGCTCATGCTGAGGGTCACAGTGTGAATTTGTGCCCAAGCAGCACTCAAGTTTGGGCGTGGCATCAGGGGCCATGAAGGTTTCTCCCACCCTGAAGGTGTGACTCCATGCCAAGAGCAAGCTTGACAGCCATGGGGAAGGAGGAGTTCTGTTTTGTGCTTGCTATACCCAGCTGTGTGGAGAATTGATATAATGTCTAGGTTCAGATATCTGAAAACCAAGGTTAGGATGAGGTGACGGCATAAGACCATGGCGTGTCCGAAGTGCTGGGTGTGCGGCCAGCTGTCTCCTTGTCTGTCTGGACGTCTGGCTTCAGGCTGTGTCAGGCAGAGCATGAGTGCCCAGAGCAGCCTATCCAGTTCGGGTACCGTCGAGGCCCGAGCAGGTTGATCCTCATCTGGGTTTTATGGAGAGCCCCACAGGGAAACGTTTTTCTTCCGTTGGGCAGACACTGGGCTGGGTTTTGGTTCTGGAGTTCCTAGTCCGGAGGGCTTGTTTGCCAGGAGTGTGAGGAAGGAAGTCTGAAAACACAAGCTAGCGTGAGGTTTGGGACCGAGGACACGGCAGGCCCACTCTGCAGAGGCTGAATCGTGATCTCCTGCACTGAGGTCATGTCAACTATGAGATGTGCCTCAGGCTAGAGTTCTTGTCCAGCATGGCCTCTTCCTGAAGGGTGTGGGGGCTTCATGAGGCCAGAAAGTTTTGCCTACGATGGGATTTGTGAACTGCTCCAAAACTGAAGGTTACCTTCTGCACGACAGTCGAGTCCTATTGGATGGTTCTAAGAGGCCCCATATGGAAAGACTCGAGAGCAGGTGTCTAAGCATGGATGCCTGGGAATGCCACCTCATATTCCCACTCTTTAGTCAGGACAAGGCAGGCTCAATCTGCGGGCTCCTGGGTGAGCTACCCAGAGGGGAGAGTTGAAATGGTCTCTCCTGAAGATGAGTCCTACTGTGGCTTGGTGGCCTGGGAGACCTTGGAATGTGGAGGTGGCTCAGGGACTCTGCAGGATTCTCCAACATGAGGTGTTTGACACGGCTCCAACAAGGAAACTTCCCATGTGGAGACGAGAGGAGTTCTGTTCCGTGCCTCAAGAAAGCCCCATACCCTGTTCTTCGAACCAAAGCCTCTGAGGAGTGACACCTGGAAACCAAAGCAAGAGTTGAGACTACGGCCTAAAGGCCTGTCCGGCTCAACCTTCTATCTCTGTTGACATCTGTGTGCATGCATTCATGGATGTAGCTGCTCAGCTTGTGTCGGAATGCCCCTGTGAGTCCAGTGAGGCTCCCAGTAGTGGGATGTCCTCGGAGGCCTTAAGGTTTCTCATATTCTGGAGGTGTGTGGCCAAAGGAATGGACACAGTTTCCCAGGAGAGAGCAGGCACGGTCCTGTGGTATGGCTCCAGAGGACCCAGCCTAGAGGCTGTGTTTGCCAGGGCTGTGGGGACAGATGTCTGAGAAAGCATACTTGGCTCAGCTAGGGGCCAATGTAATGGCAGGCCTGATCTCTAGTCCGTGAGGGGAGATCCTCTGGAAATCAAAGTAGGGCAAGTGGTAGGCAGTCACTCAGGATTTTGTCTCTGGGTGTTGCGTTTACAGTGTCCGGTCAGGGTAGGGGTTGTCTCAGAGGCCGAGGAAGAGCCTTCCTCTCGGGGGATTGTCCAAGCTCCCAAGTGTTTGTGTTCATTCTGTGGGAATGAAGAGTACTGTTTTCTGCCACAGGGGACCCCCCAGGAGAGGGACTCTAGAGCACAGCAGTGGGTTCCCTCAACTGGAATACACACCATCTAGTTAGTCCTGGGTGCCTATGGGCATGGCAAGCCACATATGCGGGCTCTTGGTCCAGTCACTGAGAGGCGTTACTTGAATAAGGTACTCACGCTGAGGGTCACAATGTGTGTTTGTGCCCAAGGCTGCCCTCACGCTTGGGCGTGGCCTCATGGGCCATGCCGTTTTCTCCTACACTGAAGGTTTGACTCACTGCCAGCAGCAAGGTTTCTTGCCAGGGGGAAGGAGGGGTTCTGACTTGTGCATCAGGTTCCCCCCTGTGCAGGGATTGGAGATAAGGTCTAGGTTGCGATGACTGAAAACCCAGGTTGGGAATGGATGGTGGTCTAAGGCAGTGGCGGGTCCAATGTGCTGGGTGTGCAGCCAGCTGTGTCGGTGTCTGTTGGAAGGTCTGGGCTCAGGCTATTTGCGACAGAGCATCACTGTTTAAGGTAGCCTATGCAATTGGGGTGTTGCCGAGGGCCAAGCAGTTTGATCCTCATTTGTGGTTTCTGGGCAGCGCCATAGACAATGGTTTTCTCCTGGGAGGTAGGCACAGTGCTTCATTGTGGCCCCAGAATTCCCAGTAGGGAGGGTTTGTGGGCCAGGAGTGTGAGGACGGAAGTCTGAAAACACAAGCTAGTGTGAGGATTGGAGCCAAGGGCAGAGCAGGCCCACTCTGCAGAGGCTGAATCAAAATCTCCTGCATCTGAAGTCAGGCTGAGGATCAGACATTGGCTGAGGCTGGAGTATGTGTCCATGATGGCACCTTCATGAAGTGGGGGCCTCATGAGGCCAAGGAAGTTTTCCCACGCTGAGTTTGGAGGTTGCACCAAACCCCAAGGTTTCCTTCTCCGGGACATTCGAGTCCTGTTGCATGGCTCCAGGACATACCATATGGAAGGACTGGAGAGCAGGTTTCGAAGGATGGATCCCTGTACAGCATGCCTCGCATTCCCATTGGCTATTAGCGACAAGATATGTTTGATCTGCTGCCTCTGGAACACGCGACCCAGGGGGCTGAGTTGAAATGGCCTCTCCTGAGGATGCGTCATAATGTGCGTTTGGGTCCATGGAGACCTTGGAATGTGCTGGTTGTTCGGTGGCCCTGCGGAACTCTTTTACCTGAAGTGTTTGATACATCCCAGTAAGAAAGCTGCCCATGGGGAGATGAGAGATATTTGGTTTGGTGCCTCAGGAAAGCCCCATGTGCTGGTCTACGAAAACAGTCCTCTGAGAACGGAAACATGGAAACCAAAGCTAAGGTTCAGATTAGGGCCTGGGGGCCTGTCCATTTCAACCTTCTATCTCTGGGGACACTGTCTGAGAGTCTAAGTGGAGATAGTTGCTCCGCTGGTGTCAGAGAGCGCCTCTTAGTCCAGGGTGGCCTATACTATTGATGGCCTCAGGGACCTTGGAGCTTTTCCCTAATCTGTAGGGTTGTGGTCAATGGATTGGGCACACTTTCCTTGCAGAGGGCAGGCACAATCTTTTGCTGTTTGGTCCAGAGGCCCTAGCCTGGATGTTGTGTGGGTCCAGGCTGTGGGCACAGAAGTCTGAATACACAAACTCAGCTTATGAGTGGCGCCTAGGGTATGGCAGGCCGGATGTACAGCCCGAGAGGGAGCTCCTGGGCCTCTGAAACAAGGGCGAGTGGGAGGCGTTCCTTCAGGCTTTTGTCTCTGGATGTTGTGTCCGGGATAGCCGTGGATTGGAGCGGTGGCCTCAGGTACTGTGGACGAGTATCCCTCTCTGGGGATTTGTCCCAGCTCCCAAGAGTTTGGGGTCATTTTGTGGGAAGGGTGGAGTCGTGTTGTCTGGCTCATGGGTCTCTCCAAGAAAGGGATTCCAGAGCAGAGGTCCAGGTACGGGCGGGCGACTGGAAAATTCAAACCGTGGTGAGGATTGGGTGCATAGGGGCTTGGCAAGCCCCATATGTGGGCTCTTGGTCCAGTCCCTGACAGGCCTTTCTTTGACATGGGGCTCATGCTGAGGGTCACAGTGTGAATTTGTGCCCAAGCAGCACTCAAGTTTGGGCGTGGCATCAGAAGCCATGAAGGTTTCTCCCACCCTGAAGGTGTGACTCCATGCCAAGAGCAAGCTTGACAGCCATGGGGAAGGAGGAGTTCTGTTTTGTGCTTGCTATACCCAGCTGTGTGGAGAATTGATATAATGTCTAGGTTCAGATATCTGAAAACCAAGGTTAGGATGAGGTGACGGCATAAGACCATGGCGTGTCCGAAGTGCTGGGTGTGCGGCCAGCTGTCTCCTTGTCTGTCTGGACGTCTGGCTTCAGGCTGTGTCAGGCAGAGCATGAGTGCCCAGAGCAGCCTATCCAGTTTGGGTACCGTCGAGGCCCGAGCAGGTTGATCCTCATCTGGGTTTTATGGAGAGCCCCACAGGGAAACGTTTTTCTTCCGTTGGGCAGACACTGGGCTGGGTTTTGGTTCTGGAGTTCCTAGTCCAGAGGGCTTGTTTGCCAGGAGTGTGAGGAAGGAAGTCTGAAAACACAAGCTAGCGTGAGGTTTGGGACCGAGGACACGGCAGGCCCACTCTGCAGAGGCTGAATCGTGATCTCCTGCACTGAGGTCATGTCAACTATGAGATGTGCCTCAGGCTAGAGTTCTTGTCCAGCATGGCCTCTTCCTGAAGGGTGTGGGGGCTTCATGAGGCCAGAAAGTTTTGCCTACGATGGGATTTGTGAACTGCTCCAAAACTGAAGGTTACCTTCTGCACGACAGTCGAGTCCTATTGGATGGTTCCAAGAGGCCGCATATGGAAAGACTCGAGAGCATGTGTCTAAGCATGGATGCCTGGGAACGCCATCTCATATTCCCACTCTTTAGTCAGGACAAGGCAGGCTCAATCTGCGGGCTCCTGGGTGAGCTACCCAGAGGGGAGAGTTGAAATGGTCTCTCCTGAAGATGAGTCCTACTGTGGCTTGGTGGCCTGGGAGACCTTGGAATGTGGAGGTGGCTCAGGGACTCTTCAGGATTCTCCAACATGAGGGGTTTGACACGGCTCCAACAAGGAATCTTCCCATGTGGAGACGAGAGGAGTTCTGTTCCGTGCCTCAGGAAAGCCCCATACCCTGTTCTTCGAACCAAAGCCTCTGAGGAGTGACACCTGGAAACCAAAGCAAGAGTTGAGACTACAGCGTAAAGGCCTGTCCGGCTCAACCTTCTATCTCTGTTGACATCTGTGTGCATGCATTCATGGATGTAGCTGCTCAGCTTGTGTCGGAATGCCCCTGTGAGTCCAGTGAGGCTCCCAGTAGTGGGATGTCCTCGGAGGCCTTGAGGTTTCTCATATTCTGGAGGTGTGTGGCCAAAGGAATGGACACAGTTTCCCAGGAGAGAGCAGGCACGGTCCTGTGGTATGGCTCCAGAGGACCCAACCTAGAGGCTGTGTTTGCCAGGGCTGTGGGGACAGATGTCTGAGAAAGCAAACTTGGCTCAGCTAGGGGCCAATGTAATGGCAGGCCTGATCTCTAGTCCGTGAGGGGAGATCCTCTGGAAATCAAAGTAGGGCAAGTGGGAGGCAGTCACTCAGGATTTTGTCTCTGGGTGTTGCGTTTACAGTGTCCGGTCAGGGTAGGGGTTGTCTCAGAGGCCGAGGAAGAGCCTTCCTCTCGGGGGATTGTCCAAGCTCCCAAGTGTTTGTGTTCATTCTGTGGGAATGAAGAGTACTGTTTTCTGCCACAGGGGACCCCCCAGGAGAGGGACTCTAGAGCACAGCAGTGGGTTCCCTCAACTGGAATACACACCATCTAGTTAGTCCTGGGTGCCTATGGGCATGGCAAGCCACATATGCGGGCTCTTGGTCCAGTCACTGAGAGGCGTTACTTGAATAAGGTACTCACGCTGAGGGTCACAATGTGTGTTTGTGCCCAAGGCGGCCCTCACGCTTGGGCGTGGCCTCATGGGCCATGCCGTTTTCTCCTACACTGAAGGTTTGACTCACTGCCAGCAGCAAGGTTTCTTGCCAGGGGGAAGGAGGGGTTCTGACTTGTGCATCAGGTTCCCCCCTGTGCAGGGATTGGAGATAAGGTCTAGGTTGCGATGACTGAAAACCCAGGTTGGGAATGGATCGTGGTCTAAGGCAGTGGCGGGTCCAATGTGCTGGGTGTGCAGCCAGCTGTGTCGGTGTCTGTTGGAAGGTCTGGGCTCAGGCTATTTGCGACAGAGCATCACTGTTTAAGGTAGCCTATGCAATTGGGGTGTTGCCGAGGGCCAAGCAGTTTGATCCTCATTTGTGGTTTCTGGGCAGCGCCATAGACAATGTTTTTCTCCTGGGAGGTAGGCACAGTGCTTCATTGTGGCCCCAGAATTCCCAGTAGGGAGGGTTTGTGGGCCAGGAGTGTGAGGACGGAAGTCTGAAAACACAAGCAAGTGTGAGGATTGGAGCCAAGGGCAGAGCAGGCCCACTCTGCAGAGGCTGAATCAAAATCTCCTGCATCTGAAGTCAGGCTGAGGATCAGACATTGGCTGAGGCTGGAGTATGTGTCCATGATGGCACCTTCATGAAGTGGGGGCCTCATGAGGCCAAGGAAGTTTTCCCACGCTGATTTTGGAGGTTGCCCCAAACCCCAAGGTTTCCTTCTGCGGGACATTCGAGTCCTGTTGCATGGCTCCAGGACATACCATATGGAAGGACTGGAGAGCAGGGTTCGAAGGATGGATCCCTGTACAGCATGCCTCGCATTCCCATTGGCTATTAGCGACAAGATATGTTTGGTCTGCTGCCTCTGGAACACGCGACCCAGGGGGCTGAGTTGAAATGGCCTCTCCTGAGGATGCGTCATAATGTGCGTTTGGGTTCATGGAGACCTTGGAATGTGCTGGTTGTTCGGTGGCCCTGCGGAACTCTCCTACCTGAAGTGTTTGATACATCCCAGTAAGAAAGCTGCCCATGTGGAGATGAGAGAGGTTTGGTTTGGTGCCTCAGAAAAGCCCCATGTGCTGGTCTACGAAAACAGTCCTCTGAGAACGGAAACATGGAAACCAAAGCTAAGGTTCAGATTAGGGCCTGGGGGCCTGTCCATTTCAACCTTCTGTCTCTGGGGACACTGTCTGAGAGTCTAAGTGGAGATAGTTGCTCCACTGGTGTCAGAGAGCCGCTCTTAGTCCAGGGTGGCCTATACTATGGATGGCCTCAGGGACCTTGGAGCTTTTCCCTAACCTGTAGGGTTGTGGTCAATGGATTGGGCACACTTTCCTTGGAGAGGGCAGGCACAATCTTTCGCTGTTTGGTCCAGAGGCCCTGGCCTGGATGTTGTGTGGGTCCAGGCTGTGGGCACAGAAGTCTGAATACACAAACTCAGCTTATGAGTGGCGCCTAGGGTATGGCAGGCCGGATATACAGCCCGAGAGGGAGCTCCTGGGCCTCTGAAACAAGGGCGAGTGGGAGGCGTTCCTTCAGGCTTTTGTCTCTGGGTGTTGTGTCCGGATAGCCGTGGATTGGAGCGGTGGCCTCAGGTACTGTGGACGAGTATCCCTCTCTGGGGATTTGTCCCAGCTCCCAAGAGTTTGGGGTCATTTTGTGGGAAGGGTGGAGTCGTGTTGTCTGGCTCATGGGTCTCTCCAAGAAAGGGATTCCAGAGCAGAGCTCCAGGTACGGGCGGGGCGACTGGAAAATTCAAACCGTGGTGAGGATTGGGTGCATAGGGGCTTGGCAAGCCCCATATGTGGGCTCTTGGTCCAGGCCCTGACAGGCCTTTCTTTGACATGGGGCTCATGCTGAGGGTCACAGTGTGAATTTGTGCCCAAGCAGCACTCAAGTTTGGGCGTGGCATCAGGGGCCATGAAGATTTCTCCCACCCTGAAGGTGTGACTCCATGCCAAGAGCAAGCTTGACAGCCATGGGGAAGGAGGAGTTCTGTTTTGTGCTTGCTATACCCAGCTGTGTGGAGAATTGATATAATGTCTAGGTTCAGATATCTGAAAACCAAGGTTAGGATGAGGTGACGGCATAAGACCATGGCGTGTCCGAAGTGCTGGGTGTGCGGCCAGCTGTCTCCTTGTCTGTCTGGACGTCTGGATTCAGGCTGTGTCAGGCAGAGCATGAGTGCCCAGAGCAGCCTATCCAGTTTGGGTACCGTCGAGGCCCGAGCAGCTTGATCCTCATCTGGGTTTTCTGGAGAGCCCCACAGGGAAACGTTTTTCTTCCGTTGGGCAGACACTGGGCTGGGTTTTGGTTCCGGAGTTCCTAGTCCGGAGGGCTTGTTTGCCAGGAGTGTGAGGAAGGAAGTCTGAAAACACAAGCTAGTGTGAGGTTTGGGACCGAGGGCACGGCAGGCCCACTCTGCAGAGGCTGAATCGAGATCTCCTGCACTGAGGTCATGTCAACTATGAGACGTGCCTCAGGTTAGAGTTTTTGTCCAGCATGGCCTCTTCCTGAAGGGTGTGGGGGCTTCATGAGGCCAGAAAGTTTTGCCTACGATGGGATTTGTAAACTGCTCCAAAACTGAAGGTTACCTTCTGCACGACAGTCGAGTCCTATTGGATGGTTCTAAGAGGCCCCATATGGAAAGACACGAGAGCAGGTGTCTAAGCATGGATGCCTGGGAATGCCACCTCATATTCCCACTCTTTAGTCAGGACAAGGCAGGCTCAATCTGCGGGCTCCTGGGTGAGCTACCCAGAGGGGAGAGTTGAAATGGTCTCTCCTGAAGATGAGTCCTACTGTGGCTTGGTGGCCTGGGAGACCTTGGAATGTGGAGGTGGCTCAGGGACTCTGCAGGATTCTCCAACTTGAGGTGTTTGACACGGCTCCAACAAGGAAACTTCCCATGTGGAGACGAGAGGAGTTCTGTTCCGTGCCTCAGGAAAGCCCCATACCCTGTTCTTCGAACCAAAGCCTCTGAGGAGTGACACCTGGAAACCAAAGCAAGAGTTGAGACTACGGCAAAAAGGCCTGTCCGGCTCAACCTTCTATCTCTGTTGACATCTGTGTGCATGCATTCATGGATGTAGCTGCTCAGCTTGTGTCGGAATGCCCCTGTGAGTCCAGTGAGGCTCCCAGTAGTGGGATGTCCTCGGAGGCCTTGAGGTTTCTCATATTCTGGAGGTGTGTGGCCAAAGGAATGGACACAGTTTCCCAGGAGAGAGCAGGCACGGTCCTGTGGTATGGCACCAGAGGACCCAGCCTAGAGGCTGTGTTTGCCAGGGCTGTGGGGACAGATGTCTGAGAAAGCAAACTTGGCTCAGCTAGGGGCCAATGTAATGGCAGGCCTGATCTCTAGTCCGTGAGGGGAGATCCTCTGGAAATCAAAGTAGGGAAAGTGGGAGGCAGTCACTCAGGATTTTGTCTCTGGGTTTTGCGTTTACAGTGTCCGGTCAGGGTAGGGGTTGTCTCAGAGGCCGAGGAAGAGCCTTCCTCTCGGGGGATTGTCCAAGCTCCCAAGTGTTTGTGTTCATTCTGTGGGAATGAAGAGTACTGTTTTCTGCCACAGGGGACCCCCCAGGAGAGGGACTCTAGAGCACAGCAGTGGGTTCCCTCAACTGGAATACACACCATCTAGTTAGTCCTGGGTGCCTATGGGCATGGCAAGCCACATATGCGGGCTCTTGGTCCAGTCACTGAGAGGCGTTACTTGAATAAGGTACTCATGCTGAGGGTCACAATGTGTGTTTGTGCCCAAGGCGGCCCTCACGCTTGGGCGTGGCCTCATGGGCCATGCCGTTTTCTCCTACACTGAAGGTTTGACTCACTGCCAGCAGCAAGGTTTCTTGCCAGGGGAAAGGAGGGGTTCTGACTTGTGCATCAGGTTCCCCCCTGTGCAGGGATTGGAGATAAGGTCTAGGTTGCGATGACTGAAAACCCAGGTTGGGAATGGATGGTGGCCTAAGGCAGTGGCGGGTCCAATGTGCTGGGTGTGCAGCCAGCTGTGTCGGTGTCTGTTGGAAGGTCTGGGCTCAGGCTATTTGCGACAGAGCATCACTGTTTAAGGTAGCCTATGCAATTGGGGTGTTGCCGAGGGCCAAGCAGTTTGATCCTCATTTGTGGTTTCTGGGCAGCGCCATAGACAATGTTTTTCTCCTGGGAGGTAGGCACAGTGCTTCATTGTGGCCCCAGAATTCCCAGTAGGGAGGGTTTGTGGGCCAGGAGTGTGAGGACGGAAGTCTGACAACACAAGCTAGTGTGAGGATTGGAGCCAAGGG
Organism: Mustela nivalis; assembly: GCF_964662115.1. Taxonomy (NCBI): domain Eukaryota; kingdom Metazoa; phylum Chordata; class Mammalia; order Carnivora; family Mustelidae; genus Mustela; species Mustela nivalis. The sequence continues at coordinate 724,292 of NW_028136304.1, read as the reverse complement.
CAGAGCAGGCCCACTCTGCAGAGGCTGAATCAAAATCTCCTGATCTGAAGTCAGGCTGAGGATCAGACGTTGGCTGAGGCTGGAGTATGTGTCCATGATGGCACCTTCATGAAGTGGGGGCCTCATGAGGCCAAGGCAGTTTTCCCACGCTGAGTTTGGAGGTTGCCCCAAACCACAAGGTTTCCTTCTGCGGGACATTCGAGTCCTGTTGCATGGCTCCAGGACATACCATACGGAAGGACTGGAGAGCAGGGTTCGAAAGATGGATACCTGTACAGCATACCTCGCATTCCCATTGGCTATTAGAGACAAGATATGTTTGATCTGCTGCCTCTGGAACACGCGACCCAGGGGGCTGAGTTGAAATGGCCTCTCCTGAGGATGCGTCATAATGTGCGTTTGGGTCCATGGAGACCTTGGAATGTGCTGGTTGTTCGGTGGCCCTGCGGAACTCTCCTACCTGAAGTGTTTGATACATCCCAGTAAGAAAGCTGCCCATGTGGAGATGAGAGAGGTTTGGTTTGGTGCCTCAGAAAAGCCCCATGTGATGGTCTACGAAAACAGTCCTCTGAGAACGGAAACATGGAAAGCAAAGCTAAGGTTCAGATTAGGGCCTGGGGGCCTGTCCATTTCAACCTTCTGTCTCTGGGGACACTGTCTGAGAGTCTAAGTGGAGATAGTTGCTCCGCTGGTGTCAGAGAGCGCCTCTTAGTCCAGGGTGGCCTATACTATTGATGGCCTCAGGGACCTTGGAGCTTTTCCGTAACCTGTAGGGTTGTGGTCTATGGATTGGGCACACTTTCCTTGGAGAGGGCAGGCACAATCTTTCGCTGTTTGGTCCAGAGACCCTAGCCTGGATGTTGTGTGGGTCCAGGCTGTGGGCACAGAAGTCTGAATACACAAACTCAGCTTATGAGTGGCGCCTAGGGTATGGCAGGCCGGATGTACAGCCCGAGAGGGAGCTCCTGGGCCTCTGAAACAAGGGCGAGTGGGAGGCGTTCCTTCAGGCTTTTGTCTCTGGATGTTGTGTCCGGGATAGCCGTGGATTGGAGCGGTGGCCTCAGGTACTGTGGACGAGTATCCCTCTCTGGGGATTTGTCCCAGCTGCCAAGAGTTTGGGGTCATTTTGTGGGAAGGGTGGAGTCGTGTTGTCTGGCTCATGGGTCTCTCCAAGAAAGGGATTCCAGAGCAGAGCTCCAGGTACGGGCGGGGCGACTGGAAAATTCAAACCGTGGTGAGGATTGGGTGCATAGGGGATTGGCAACCCCATATGTGGGCTCTTGGTCCAGGCCCTGACAGGCCTTTCTTTGACATGGGGCTCATGCTGAGGGTCACAGTGTGAATTTGTGCCCAAGCAGCACTCAAGTTTGGGCGTGGCATCAGGGGCCATGAAGGTTTCTCCCACCCTGAAGGTGTGACTCCATGCCAAGAGCAAGCTTGACAGCCATGGGGAAGGAGGAGTTCTGTTTTGTGCTTGCTATACCCAGCTGTGTGGAGAATTGATATAATGTCTAGGTTCAGATATCTGAAAACCAAGGTTAGGATGAGGTGACGGCATAAGACCATGGCGTGTCCGAAGTGCTGGGTGTGCGGCCAGCTGTCTCCTTGTCTGTCTGGACGTCTGGCTTCAGGCTGTGTCAGGCAGAGCATGAGTGCCCAGAGCAGCCTATCCAGTTTGGGTACCGTCGAGGCCCGAGCAGGTTGATCCTCATCTGGGTTTTATGGAGAGCCCCACAGGGAAACGTTTTTCTTCCGTTGGGCAGACACTGGGCTGGGTTTTGGTTCTGGAGTTCCTAGTCCGGAGGGCTTGTTTGCCAGGAGTGTGAGGAAGGAAGTCTGAAAACACAAGCTAGCGTGAGGTTTGGGACCGAGGACACGGCAGGCCCACTCTGCAGAGGCTGAATCGTGATCTCCTGCACTGAGGTCATGTCAACTATGAGATGTGCCTCAGGCTAGAGTTCTTGTCCAGCATGGCCTCTTCCTGAAGGGTGTGGGGGCTTCATGAGGCCAGAAAGTTTTGCCTACGATGGGATTTGTGAACTGCTCCAAAACTGAAGGTTACCTTCTGCACGACAGTCGAGTCCTATTGGATGGTTCCAAGAGGCCGCATATGGAAAGACTCGAGAGCATGTGTCTAAGCATGGATGCCTGGGAACGCCATCTCATATTCCCACTCTTTAGTCAGGACAAGGCAGGCTCAATCTGCGGGCTCCTGGGTGAGCTACCCAGAGGGGAGAGTTGAAATGGTCTCTCCTGAAGATGAGTCCTACTGTGGCTTGGTGGCCTGGGAGACCTTGGAATGTGGAGGTGGCTCAGGGACTCTTCAGGATTCTCCAACATGAGGGGTTTGACACGGCTCCAACAAGGAATCTTCCCATGTGGAGACGAGAGGAGTTCTGTTCCGTGCCTCAGGAAAGCCCCATACCCTGTTCTTCGAACCAAAGCCTCTGAGGAGTGACACCTGGAAACCAAAGCAAGAGTTGAGACTACAGCGTAAAGGCCTGTCCGGCTCAACCTTCTATCTCTGTTGACATCTGTGTGCATGCATTCATGGATGTAGCTGCTCAGCTTGTGTCGGAATGCCCCTGTGAGTCCAGTGAGGCTCCCAGTAGTGGGATGTCCTCGGAGGCCTTGAGGTTTCTCATATACTGGAGGTGTGTGGCCAAAGGAATGGACACAGTTTCCCAGGAGAGAGCAGGCACGGTCCTGTGGTATGGCTCCAGAGGACCCAGCCTAGAGGCTGTGTTTGCCAGGGCTGTGGGGACAGATGTCTGAGAAAGCAAACTTGGCTCAGCTAGGGGCCAATGTAATGGCAGGCCTGATCTCTAGTCCGTGAGGGGAGATCCTCTGGAAATCAAAGTAGGGCAAGTGGGAGGCAGTCACTCAGGATTTTGTCTCTGGGTGTTGCGTTTACAGTGTCCGGTCAGGGTAGGGGTTGTCTCAGAGGCCGAGGAAGAGCCTTCCTCTCGGGGGATTGTCCAAGCTCCCAAGTGTTTGTGTTCATTCTGTGGGAATGAAGAGTACTGTTTTCTGCCACAGGGGACCCCGCAGGAGAGGGACTCTAGAGCACAGCAGTGGGTTCCCTCAACTGGAATACACACCATCTAGTTAGTCCTGGGTGCCTATGGGCATGGCAAGCCACATATGCGGGCTCTTGGTCCAGTCACTGAGAGGCGTTACTTGAATAAGGTACTCACGCTGAGGGTCACAATGTGTGTTTGTGCCCAAGGCGGCCCTCACGCTTGGGCGTGGCCTCATGGGCCATGCCGTTTTCTCCTACACTGAAGGTTTGACTCACTGCCAGCAGCAAGGTTTCTTGCCAGGGGGAAGGAGGGGTTCTGACTTGTGCATCAGGTTCCCCCCTGTGCAGGGATTGGAGATAAGGTCTAGGTTGCGATGACTGAAAACCCAGGTTGGGAATGGATGGTGGTCTAAGGCAGTGGCGGGTCCAATGTGCTGGGTGTGCAGCCAGCTGTGTCGGTGTCTGTTGGAAGGTCTGGGCTCAGGCTATTTGCGACAGAGCATCACTGTTTAAGGTAGCCTATGCAATTGGGGTGTTGCCGAGGGCGAAGCAGTTTGATCCTCATTTGTGGTTTCTGGGCAGCGCCATAGACAATGTTTTTCTCCTGGGAGGTAGGCACAGTGCTTCATTGTGGCCCCAGAATTCCCAGTAGGGAGGGTTTGTGGGCCAGGAGTGTGAGGACGGAAGTCTGAAAACACAAGCAAGTGTGAGGATTGGAGCCAAGGGCAGAGCAGGCCCACTCTGCAGAGGCTGAATCAAAATCTCCTGCATCTGAAGTCAGGCTGAGGATCAGACATTGGCTGAGGCTGGAGTATGTGTCCATGATGGCACCTTCATGAAGTGGGGGCCTCATGAGGCCAAGGAAGTTTTCCCACGCTGATTTTGGAGGTTGCCCCAAACCCCAAGGTTTCCTTCTGCGGGACATTCGAGTCCTGTTGCATGGCTCCAGGACATACCATATGGAAGGACTGGAGAGCAGGGTTCGAAGGTGGATCCCTGTACAGCATGCCTCGCATTCCCATTGGCTATTAGCGACAAGATATGTTTGGTCTGCTGCCTCTGGAACACGCGACCCAGGGGGCTGAGTTGAAATGGCCTCTCCTGAGGATGCGTCATAATGTGCGTTTGGGTTCATGGAGACCTTGGAATGTGCTGGTTGTTCGGTGGCCCTGCGGAACTCTCCTACCTGAAGTGTTTGATACATCCCAGTAAGAAAGCTGCCCATGTGGAGATGAGAGAGGTTTGGTTTGGTGCCTCAGAAAAGCCCCATGTGCTGGTCTACGAAAACAGTCCTCTGAGAACGGAAACATGGAAACCAAAGCTAAGGTTCAGATTAGGGCCTGGGGGCCTGTCCATTTCAACCTTCTGTCTCTGGGGACACTGTCTGAGAGTCTAAGTGGAGATAGTTGCTCCACTGGTGTCAGAGAGCCGCTCTTAGTCCAGGGTGGCCTATACTATGGATGGCCTCAGGGACCTTGGAGCTTTTCCCTAACCTGTAGGGTTGTGGTCAATGGATTGGGCACACTTTCCTTGGAGAGGGCAGGCACAATCTTTCGCTGTTTGGTCCAGAGGCCCTGGCCTGGATGTTGTGTGGGTCCAGGCTGTGGGCACAGAAGTCTGAATACACAAACTCAGCTTATGAGTGGCGCCTAGGGTATGGCAGGCCGGATATACAGCCCGAGAGGGAGCTCCTGGGCCTCTGAAACAAGGGCGAGTGGGAGGCGTTCCTTCAGGCTTTTGTCTCTGGGTGTTGTGTCCGGATAGCCGTGGATTGGAGCGGTGGCCTCAGGTACTGTGGACGAGTATCCCTCTCTGGGGATTTGTCCCAGCTCCCAAGAGTTTGGGGTCATTTTGTGGGAAGGGTGGAGTCGTGTTGTCTGGCTCATGGGTCTCTCCAAGAAAGGGATTCCAGAGCAGAGCTCCAGGTACGGGCGGGGCGACTGGAAAATTCAAACCGTGGTGAGGATTGGGTGCATAGGGGCTTGGCAAGCCCCATATGTGGGCTCTTGGTCCAGGCCCTGACAGGCCTTTCTTTGACATGGGGCTCATGCTGAGGGTCACAGTGTGAATTTGTGCCCAAGCAGCACTCAAGTTTGGGCGTGGCATCAGGGGCCATGAAGATTTCTCCCACCCTGAAGGTGTGACTCCATGCCAAGAGCAAGCTTGACAGCCATGGGGAAGGAGGAGTTCTGTTTTGTGCTTGCTATACCCAGCTGTGTGGAGAATTGATATAATGTCTAGGTTCAGATATCTGAAAACCAAGGTTAGGATGAGGTGACGGCATAAGACCATGGCGTGTCCGAAGTGCTGGGTGTGCGGCCAGCTGTCTCCTTGTCTGTCTGGACGTCTGGCTTCAGGCTGTGTCAGGCAGAGCATGAGTGCCCAGAGCAGCCTATCCAGTTCAGGTACCGTCGAGGCCCGAGCAGCTTGATCCTCATCTGGGTTTTCTGGAGAGCCCCACAGGGAAACGTTTTTCTTCCGTTGGGCAGACACTGGGCTGGGTTTTGGTTCCGGAGTTCCTAGTCCGGAGGGCTTGTTTGCCAGGAGTGTGAGGAAGGAAGTCTGAAAACACAAGCTAGTGTGAGGTTTGGGACCGAGGGCACGGCAGGCCCACTCTGCAGAGGCTGAATCGAGATCTCCTGCACTGAGGTCATGTCAACTATGAGACGTGCCTCAGGTTAGAGTTTTTGTCCAGCATGGCCTCTTCCTGAAGGGTGTGGGGGCTTCATGAGGCCAGAATGTTTTGCCTACGATGGGATTTGTGAACTGCTCCAAAACTGAAGGTTACCTTCTGCACGACAGTCGTGTCCTATTGGATGGTTCCAAGAGGCCCCATATGGAAAGACTCGAGAGCAGGTGTCTAAGCATGGATGCCTGGGAACGCCACCTCATATTCCCACTCTTTAGTCAGGACAAGGCAGGCTCAATCTGCGGGCTCCTGGGTGAGCTACGCAGAGGGGAGAGTTGAAATGGACTCTCCTGAAGATGAGTCCTACTGTGGCTTGGTGGCCTGGGATACCTTGGAATGTGGAGGTGGCTCAGGGACTCTGCAGGATTCTCCAACATGAGGTGTTTGACACGGCTCCAACAAGGAAACTTCCCATGTGGAGACGAGAGGAGTTCTGTTCCGTGCCTCAGGAAAGCCCCATACCCTGTTCTTCGAACCAAAGCCTCTGAGGAGTGACACCTGGAAACCAAAGCAAGAGTTGAGACTACGGCCTAAAGGCCTGTCTGGCTCAACCTTCTATCTCTGTTGACATCTGTGTGCATGCATTCATGGATGTAGCTGCTCAGCTTGTGTCGGAATGCCCCTGTGAGTCCAGTGAGGCTCCCAGTAGTGGGATGTCCTCGGAGGCCTTGAGGTTTCTCATATTCTGGAGGTGTGTGGCCAAAGGAATGGACACAGTTTGCCAGGAGAGAGCAGGCACGGTCCTGTGCTATGGCTCCAGAGGACCCAGCCTAGAGGCTGTGTTTGCCAGGGCTGTGGGGACAGATGTCTGAAAAAGCAAACTTGGCTCAGCTAGGGGCCAATGTAATGGCAGGCCTGATCTCTAGTCCGTGAGGGGAGATCCTCTGGAAATCAAAGTAGGGCAAGTGGGAGGCAGTCACTCAGGATTTTGTCTCTGGGTGTTGCGTTTACAGTGTCCGGTCAGGGTAGGGGTTGTCTCAGAGGCCGAGGAAGAGCCTTCCTCTCGGGGGATTGTCCAAGCTCCCAAGTGTTTGTGTTCATTCTGTGGGCATGAAGAGTACTGTTTTCTGCCACAGGGGACTCCCCAGGAGAGGGACCCTAGAACACAGCAGTGGGTTCCCTCAACTGGAATACACACAATCTAGTTAGTCCTGGGTGCCTATGGGCATGGCAAGCCACATATGCGGGCTCTTGGTCCAGTCACTGAGAGGCGTTACTTGAATAAGGTACTCACGCTGAGGGTCACAATGTGTGTTTGTGCCCAAGGCGGCCCTCACGCTTGGGCGTGGCCTCATGGGCCATGCCGTTTTCTCCTACAGTGAAGTTTTGACTCACTGCCAGCAGCAAGGTTTCTTGCCAGGGGGAAGGAGGGGTTCTGACTTGTGCATCAGGTTCCCCCCTGTGCAGGGATTGGAGATAAGGTCTAGGTTCCGATGACTGAAAACCCAGGTTGGGAATGGATGGTGGCCTAAGGCAGTGGCGGGTCCAATGTGCTGGGTGTGCAGCCAGCTGTGTCGGTGTCTGTTGGAAGGTCTGGGCTCAGGCTATTTGCAACAGAGCATCACTGTTTAAGGTAGCCTATGCAATTGGGGTGTTGCCGAGGGCCAAGCAGTTTGATCCTCATTTGGGGTTTCTGGGCAGCGCCATAGACAATGTTTTTCTCCTGGGAGGCAGGCACAGTGCTTCATTTTGGCCCCAGAATTCCCAGTAGGGAGGGTTTGTGGGCCAGGAGTGTGAGGACGGAAGTCTGAAAACACAAGCTAGTGTGAGGATTGGAGCCAAGGGCCGAGCAGGCCCACTCTGCAGAGGCTGAATCAAAATCTCCTGATCTGAAGTCAGGCTGAGGATCAGACGTTGGCTGAGGCTGGAGTATGTGTCCATGATGGCACCTTCATGAAGTGGGGGCCTCATGAGGCCAAGGAAGTTTTCCCACGCTGAGTTTGGAGGTTGCCCCAAACCACAAGGTTTCCTTCTGCGGGACATTCGAGCCCTGTTGCATGGCTCCAGGACATACCATATGGAAGGACTGGAGAGCAGGGTTCGAAGGATGGATCCCTGTACAGCATGCCTCGCATTCCCATTGGCTATTAGCGACAAGATATGTTTGATCTGCTGCCTCTGGAACACGCGACCCAGGGGGCTGAGTTGAAATGGCCTCTCCTGAGGATGCGTCATAATGTGCGTTTGGGTCCCTGGAGACCTTGGAATGTGCTGGTTGTTCGGTGGCCCTGCGGAACTCTCCTACCTGAAGTGTTTGATACATCCCAGTAAGAAAGCTGCCCATGTGGAGATGAGAGATGTTTGGTTTGGTGCCTCAGGAAAGCCCCATGTGCTGGTCTACGAAAACAGTCCTCTGAGAACGGAAACATGGAAACCAAAGCTAAGGTTCAGATTAGGGCCTGGGGGCCTGTCCATTTCAACCTTCTGTCTCTGGGGACACTGTCTGAGAGTCTAAGTGGAGATAGTTGCTCCGCTGGTGTCAGAGAGCCCCTCTTAGTCCAGGGTGGCATATACTATTGATGGCCTCAGGGACCTTGGAGCTTTTCCCTAACCTGTAGAGTTGTGGTCAATGGATTGGGCACACTTTCCTTGGAGAGGGCAGGCACAATCTTTCGCTGTTTGGTCCAGAGGCCCTAGCCTGGATGTTGTGTGGGTCCAGGCTGTGGGCACAGAAGTCTGAATACACAAACTCAGCTTATGAGTGGCGCCTAGGGTATGGCAGGCCGGATGTACAGCCCGAGAGGGAGCTCCTGGGCCTCTGAAACAAGGGCGAGTGGGAGGCGTTCCTTCAGGCTTTTGTCTCTGGATGTTGTGTCCGGGATAGCCGTGGATTGGAGCGGTGGCCTCAGGTACTGTGGACGAGTATCCCTCTCTGGGGATTTGTCCCAGCTCCCAAGAGTTTGGGGTCATTTTGTGGGAAGGGTGGAGTCGTGTTGTCTGGCTCATCGGTCTCTCCAAGAAAGGGATTCCAGAGCAGAGCTCCAGGTACGGGCGGGCGACTGGAAAATTCAAACCGTGGTGAGGATTGGGTGCATAGGGGCTTGACAAGCCCCATATGTGGGCTCTTGGTCCAGTCCCTGACAGGCCTTTCTTTGACATGGGGCTCATGCTGAGGGTCACAGTGTGAATTTGTGCCCAAGCAGCACTCAAGTTTGGGCGTGGCATCAGAAGCCATGAAGTTTTCTCCCACCCTGAAGGTGTGACTCCATGCCAAGAGCAAGCTTGACAGCCATGGGGAAGGAGGAGTTCTGTTTTGGGCTTGCTATACCCAGCTGTGTGGAGAATTGATATAATGTCTAGGTTCAGATATCTGAAAACCAAGGTTAGGATGAGGTGACGGCATAAGACCATGGCGTGTCCGAAGTGCTGGGTGTGCGGCCAGCTGACTCCTTGTCTGTCTGGACGTCTGGCTTCAGGCTGTGTCAGGCAGAGCATGAGTGCCCAGAGCAGCCTATCCAGTTCGGGTACCGTCGAGGCCCGAGCAGGTTGATCCTCATCTGGGTTTTCTGGAGAGCCCCACAGGGAAACGTTTTTCTTCCGTTGGGCAGACACTGGGCTGGGTTTTGATTCCGGAGTTCCTAGTCCGGAGGGCTTGTTTGCCAGGAGTGTGAGGAAGGAAGTCTGAAAACACAAGCTACGTGAGGTTTGGGACCGAGGGCACGGCAGGCCCACTCTGCAGAGGCTGAATCGAGATCTCCTGCACTGAGGTCATGTCAACTATGAGACGTGCCTCAGGCTAGAGTGCTTGTCCAGCATGGCCTCTTCCTGAAGGGTGTGGAGGCTTCATGAGGCCAGAAAGTTTTGCCTACGATGGGATTTGTGAACTGCTCCAAAACTGAAGGTTACCTTCTGCACGACAGTCGAGTCCTATTGGATGGTTCCAAGAGGCCCCATATGGAAAGACTCGAGAGCATGTGTCTAAGCATGGATGCCTGGGAACGCCATCTCATATTCCCACTCTTTAGTCAGGACCAGGCAGGCTCAATCTGCGGGCTCCTGGGTGAGCTACCCAGAGGGGAGAGTTGAAATGGTCTCTCCTGAAGATGAGTCCTACTGTGGCTTGGTGGCCTGGGAGACCTTGGAATGTGGAGGTGGCTCAGGGACTCTGCAGGATTCTCCAACATGAGGTGTTTGACACGGCTCCAACAAGGAAACTTCCCATGTGGAGACGAGAGGAGTTCTGTTCCGTGCCTCAGGAAAGCCCCATACCCTGTTCTTCGAACCAAAGCCTCTGAGGAGTGACACCTGGAAACCAAAGCAAGAGTTGAGACTACAGCGTAAAGGCCTGTCCGGCTCAACCTTCTATCTCTGTTGACATCTGTGTGCATGCATTCATGGATGTAGGTGCTCAGCTTGTGTCCGAATGCCCCTGTGAGTCCAGTGAGGCTCCCAGTAGTGGGATGTCCTCGGAGGCCTTGAGGTTTCTCATATTCTGGAGGTGTGTGGCCAAAGGAATGGACACAGTTTCCCAGGAGAGAGCAGGCACGGTCCTGTGGTATGGCGCCAGGGGACCCAGCCTAGAGGCTGTGTTTGCCAGGGCTGTGGGGACAGATGTCTGAAAAGCAAACTTGGCTCAGCTAGGTGCCATTGTAATGGCAGGCCTGATCTCTAGTCCGTGAGGGGAGATCCTCTGGAAATCAAAGTAGGGCAAGTGGGAGGCAGTCACTCAGGATTTTGTCTCTGGGTGTTGCGTTTACAGTGTCCGGTCAGGGTAGGGGTTGTCTCAGAGGCCGACGAAGAGCCTTCCTCTCGGGGGATTGTCCAAGCTCTCCAGTGTTTGTGTTCATTCTGTGGGAATGAAGAGTACTGTTTTCTGCCACAGGGGACCCCCCAGGAGAGGGACTCTAGAGCACAGCAGTGGGTTCCCTCAACTGGAATACACACCATCTAGTTAGTCCTGGGTGCCTATGGGCATGGCAAGCCACATATGCGGGCTCTTGGTCCAGTCACTGAGAGGCGTTACTTGAATAAGGTACTCACGCTGAGGGTCACAATGTGTGTTTGTGCCCAAGGCGGCCCTCACGCTTGGGCGTGTCCTCATGGGCCATGCCGTTTTCTCCTACACTGAAGGTTTGACTCACTGCCAGCAGCAAGGTTTCTTGCCATGGGGAAGGAGGGGTTCTGACTTGTGCATCAGGTTCTCCCCTGTGCAGGGATTGGAGATAAGGTCTAGGTTCCGATGACTGAAAACCCAGGTTGGGAATGGATGGTGGCCTAAGGCAGTGGCGGGTCCAATGTGCTGGGTGTGCAGACAGCTTTGTCATTGTCTGTTGGAAGGTCTGGGCTCAGGCTATTTGCGACAGAGCATCACTGTTTAAGGTAGCCTATGCAATTGGGGTGTATCTGAGGGCCAAGCAGTTTGATCCTCATTTGGGATTTCTGGGCAGCGCCATAGACAATGTTTTTCTCCTGGGAGGCAGGCACAGTGCTTCATTGTGGCCCCAGAATTCCCAGTAGGGAGGGTTTGTGGGCCAGGAGAGTGAGGACGGAAGTCTGAAAACACAAGCTAGTGTGAGGATTGGAGCCAAGGGCAGAGCAGGCCCACTCTGCAGAGGCTGAATCAAAATCTCCTGCATCTGAAGTCAGGCTGAGGATCAGACGTTGGCTGAGGCTGGAGTATGTGTCCATGATGGCACCTTCATGAAGTGGGGGCCTCATGAGGCCAAGGAAGTTTTCCAACGCTGAGTTTGGAGGTTGCACCAAACCCCAAGGTTTCCTTCTGCGGGACATTCGAGTCCTGTTGCATGGCTCCAGGACATACCATATGGAAGGACTGGAGATCAGGGTTCGAAGGATGGATCCCTGTACAGCATGCCTCGCATTCCCATTGGCTATTATCGACAAGATATGTTTGATCTGCTGCCTCTGGAACACGCGACCCAGGGGGCTGAGTTGAAATGGCCTCTCCTGAGGATGCGTCATAATGTGCGTTTGGGTCCATGGAGACCTTGGAATGTGCTGGTTGTTCAGTGGCCCTGCGGAACTCTCCTACCTGAAGTGTTTGATACATCCCAGTAAGAAAGCTGCCCATGTGGAGATGAGAGATGTTTGGTTTGCTGCCTCCGAAAAGCCCCATGTGCTGGTCTACGAAAACAGTCCTCTGAGAACGGAAACATGGAAACCAAAGCTAAGGTTCAGATTAGGGCCTGGGGGCCTGTCCATTTCAACCTTCTGTCTCTGGGGACACTGTCTGAGAGTCTAAGTGGAGATAGTTGCTCCGCTGGTGTCAGAGAGCCCCTCTTAGTCCAGGGTGGCATATACTATTGATGGCCTCAGGGACCTTGGAGCTTTTCCCTAACCTGTAGAGTTGTGGTCAATGGATTGGGCACACTTTCCTTGGAGAGGGCAGGCACAATCTTTCGCTGTTTGGTCCAGAGGCCCTAGCCTGGATGTTGTGTGGGTCCAGGCTGTGGGCACAGAAGTCTGAATACACAAACTCAGCTTATGAGTGGCGCCTAGGGTATGGCAGGCCGGATGTACAGCCCGAGAGGGAGCTCCTGGGCCTCTGAAACAAGGGCGAGTGGGAGGCGTTCCTTCAGGCTTTTGTCTCTGGATGTTGTGTCCGGGATAGCCGTGGATTGGAGCGGTGGCCTCAGGTACTGTGGACGAGTATCCCTCTCTGGGGATTTGTCCCAGCTCCCAAGAGTTTGGGGTCATTTTGTGGGAAGGGTGGAGTCGTGTTGTCTGGCTCATGGGTCTCTCCAAGAAAGGGATTCCAGAGCAGAGGTCCAGGTACGGGCGGGCGACTGGAAAATTCAAACCGTGGTGAGGATTGGGTGCATAGGGGCTTGGCAAGCCCCATATGTGGGCTCTTGGTCCAGTCCCTGACAGGCCTTTCTTTGACATGTGGCTCATGCTGAGGGTCACAGTGTGAATTTGTGCCCAAGCAGCACTCAAGTTTGGGCGTGGCATCAGAAGCCATGAAGTTTTCTCCCACCCTGAAGGTGTGACTCCATGCCAAGAGCAAGCTTGACAGCCATGGGGAAGGAGGAGTTCTGTTTTGGGCTTGCTATACCCAGCTGTGTGGAGAATTGATATAATGTCTAGGTTCAGATATCTGAAAACCAAGGTTAGGATGAGGTGACGGCATAAGACCATGGCGTGTCCGAAGTGCTGGGTGTGCGGCCAGCTGTCTCCTTGTCTGTCTGGACGTCTGGCTTCAGGCTGTGTCAGGCAGAGCATGAGTGCCCAGAGCAGCCTATCCAGTTCGGGTACCGTCGAGGCCTGAGCAGGTTGATCCTCATCTGGGTTTTATGGAGAGCCCCACAGGGAAACGTTTTTCTTCCGTTGGGCAGACACTGGGCTGGGTTTTGATTCCGGAGTTCCTAGTCCGGAGGGCTTGTTTGCCAGGAGTGTGAGGAAGGAAGTCTGAAAACACAAGCTACGTGAGGTTTGGGACCGAGGGCACGGCAGGCCCACTCTGCAGAGGCTGAATCGAGATCTCCTGCACTGAGGTCATGTCAACTATGAGACGTGCCTCAGGCTAGAGTGCTTGTCCAGCATGGCCTCTTCCTGAAGGGTGTGGGGGCTTCATGAGGACAGAAAGTTTTGCCTACGATGGGATTTGTGAACTGCTCCAAAACTGAAGGTTACCTTCTGCACGACAGTCGAGTCCTATTGGATGGTTCCAAGAGGCCCCATATGGAAAGACTCGAGAGCATGTGTCTAAGCATGGATGCCTGGGAACGCCATCTCATATTCCCACTCTTTAGTCAGGACAAGGCAGGCTCAATCTGCGGGCTCCTGGGTGAGCTACCCAGAGGGGAGAGTTGAAATGGTCTCTCCTGAAGATGAGTCCTACTGTGGCTTGGTGGCCTGGGAGACCTTGGAATGTGGAGGTGGCTCAGGGACTCTGCAGGATTCTCCAACATGAGGTGTTTGACACGGCTCCAACAAGGAAACTTCCCATGTGGAGACGAGAGGAGTTCTGTTCCGTGCCTCAGGAAAGCCCCATACCCTGTTCTTCGAACCAAAGCCTCTGAGGAGTGACACCTGGAAACCAAAGCAAGAGTTGAGACTACGGCCTAAAGGCCTGTCTGGCTCAACCTTATATCTCTGTTGACATCTGTGTGCATGCATTCATGGATGTAGCTGCTCAGCTTGTGTCGGAATGCCCCTGTGAGTCCAGTGAGGCTCCCAGTAGTGGGATGTCCTCGGAGGCCTTGAGGTTTCTCATATTCTGGAGGTGTGTGGCCAAAGGAATGGACACAGTTTGCCAGGAGAGAGCAGGCACGGTCCTGTGCTATGGCTCCAGAGGACCCAGCCTAGAGGCTGTGTTTGCCAGGGCTGTGGGGACAGATGTCTGAAAAAGCAAACTTGGCTCAGCTAGGGGCCAATGTAATGGCAGGCCTGATCTCTAGTCCGTGAGGGGAGATCCTCTGGAAATCAAAGTAGGGCAAGTGGGAGGCAGTCACTCAGGATTTTGTCTCTGGGTGTTGCGTTTACAGTGTCCGGTCAGGGTAGGGGTTGTCTCAGAGGCCGAGGAAGAGCCTTCCTCTCGGGGGATTGTCCAAGCTCCCAAGTGTTTGTGTTCATTCTGTGGGCATGAAGAGTACTGTTTTCTGCCACAGGGGACTCCCCAGGAGAGGGACCCTAGAACACAGCAGTGGGTTCCCTCAACTGGAATACACACAATCTAGTTAGTCCTGGGTGCCTATGGGCATGGCAAGCCACATATGCGGGCTCTTGGTCCAGTCACTGAGAGGCGTTACTTGAATAAGGTACTCACGCTGAGGGTCACAATGTGTGTTTGTGCCCAAGGCGGCCCTCACGCTTGGGCGTGGCCTCATGGGCCATGCCGTTTTCTCCTACAGTGAAGTTTTGACTCACTGCCAGCAGCAAGGTTTCTTGCCAGGGGGAAGGAGGGGTTCTGACTTGTGCATCAGGTTCCCCCCTGTGCAGGGATTGGAGATAAGGTCTAGGTTCCGATGACTGAAAACCCAGGTTGGGAATGGATGGTGGCCTAAGGCAGTGGCGGGTCCAATGTGCTGGGTGTGCAGACAGCTTTGTCATTGTCTGTTGGAAGGTCTGGGCTCAGGCTATTTGCGACAGAGCATCACTGTTTAAGGTAGCCTATGCAATTGGGGTGTATCTGAGGGCCAAGCAGTTTGATCCTCATTTGGGATTTCTGGGCAGCGCCATAGACAATGTTTTTCTCCTGGGAGGCAGGCACAGTGCTTCATTGTGGCCCCAGAATTCCCAGTAGGGAGGGTTTGTGGGCCAGGAGAGTGAGGACGGAAGTCTGAAAACACAAGCTAGTGTGAGGATTGGAGCCAAGGGCAGAGCAGGCCCACTCTGCAGAGGCTGAATCAAAATCTCCTGCATCTGAAGTCAGGCTGAGGATCAGACGTTGGCTGAGGCTGGAGTATGTGTCCATGATGGCACCTTCATGAAGTGGGGGCCTCATGAGGCCAAGGAAGTTTTCCAACGCTGAGTTTGGAGGTTGCACCAAACCCCAAGGTTTCCTTCTGCGGGACATTCGAGTCCTGTTGCATGGCTCCAGGACATACCATATGGAAGGACTGGAGATCAGGGTTCGAAGGATGGATCCCTGTACAGCATGCCTCACATTCCCATTGGCTATTATCGACAAGATATGTTTGATCTGCTGCCTCTGGAACACGCGACCCAGGGGGCTGAGTTGAAATGGCCTCTCCTGAGGATGCGTCATAATGTGCGTTTGGGTCCATGGAGACCTTGGAATGTGCTGGTTGTTCAGTGGCCCTGCGGAACTCTCCTACCTGAAGTGTTTGATACATCCCAGTAAGAAAGCTGCCCATGTGGAGATGAGAGATGTTTGGTTTGGTGCCTCCGAAAAGCCCCATGTGCTGGTCTACGAAAACAGTCCTCTGAGAACGGAAACATGGAAACCAAAGCTAAGGTTCAGATTAGGGCCTGGGGGCCTGTCCATTTCAACCTTCTGTCTCTGGGGACACTGTCTGAGAGTCTAAGTGGAGATAGTTGCTCCGCTGGTGTCAGAGAGCCCCTCTTAGTCCAGGGTGGCATATACTATTGATGGCCTCAGGGACCTTGGAGCTTTTCCCTAACCTGTAGAGTTGTGGTCAATGGATTGGGCACACTTTCCTTGGAGAGGGCAGGCACAATCTTTCGCTGTTTGGTCCAGAGGCCCTAGCCTGGATGTTGTGTGGGTCCAGGCTGTGGGCACAGAAGTCTGAATACACAAACTCAGCTTATGAGTGGCGCCTAGGGTATGGCAGGCCGGATGTACAGCCCGAGAGGGAGCTCCTGGGCCTCTGAAACAAGGGCGAGTGGGAGGCGTTCCTTCAGGCTTTTGTCTCTGGATGTTGTGTCCGGGATAGCCGTGGATTGGAGCGGTGGCCTCAGGTACTGTGGACGAGTATCCCTCTCTGGGGATTTGTCCCATCTCCCAAGAGTTTGGGGTCATTTTGTGGGAAGGGTAGAGTCGTGTTGTCTGGCTCATGGGTCTCTCCAAGAAAGGGATTCCAGAGCAGAGGTCCAGGTACGGGCGGGCGACTGGAAAATTCAAACCGTGGTGAGGATTGGGTGCATAGGGGCTTGGCAAGCCCCATATGTGGGCTCTTGGTCCAGTCCCTGACAGGCCTTTCTTTGACATGTGGCTCATGCTGAGGGTCACAGTGTGAATTTGTGCCCAAGCAGCACTCAAGTTTGGGCGTGGCATCAGAAGCCATGAAGTTTTCTCCCACCCTGAAGGTGTGACTCCATGCCAAGAGCAAGCTTGACAGCCATGGGGAAGGAGGAGTTCTGTTTTGGGCTTGCTATACCCAGCTGTGTGGAGAATTGATATAATGTCTAGGTTCAGATATCTGAAAACCAAGGTTAGGATGAGGTGACGGCATAAGACCATGGCGTGTCCGAAGTGCTGGGTGTGCGGCCAGCTGTCTCCTTGTCTGTCTGGACGTCTGGCTTCAGGCTGTGTCAGGCAGAGCATGAGTGCCCAGAGCAGCCTATCCAGTTCGGGTACCGTCGAGGCCTGAGCAGGTTGATCCTCATCTGGGTTTTATGGAGAGCCCCACAGGGAAACGTTTTTCTTCCGTTGGGCAGACACTGGGCTGGGTTTTGATTCCGGAGTTCCTAGTCCGGAGGGCTTGTTTGCCAGGAGTGTGAGGAAGGAAGTCTGAAAACACAAGCTACGTGAGGTTTGGCGACCGAGGGCACGGCAGGCCCACTCTGCAGAGGCTGAATCGAGATCTCCTGCACTGAGGTCATGTCAACTATGAGACGTGCCTCAGGCTAGAGTGCTTGTCCAGCATGGCCTCTTCCTGAAGGGTGTGGGGGCTTCATGAGGCCAGAAAGTTTTGCCTACGATGGGATTTGTGAACTGCTCCAAAACTGAAGGTTACCTTCTGCACGACAGTCGAGTCCTATTGGATGGTTCCAAGAGGCCCCATATGGAAAGACTCGAGAGCATGTGTCTAAGCATGGATGCCTGGGAACGCCATCTCATATTCCCACTCTTTAGTCAGGACAAGGCAGGCTCAATCTGCGGGCTCCTGGGTGAGCTACCCAGAGGGGAGAGTTGAAATGGTCTCTCCTGAAGATGAGTCCTACTGTGGCTTGGTGGCCTGGGAGACCTTGGAATGTGGAGGTGGCTCAGGGACTCTGCAGGATTCTCCAACATGAGGTGTTTGACACGGCTCCAACAAGGAAACTTCCCATGTGGAGACGAGAGGAGTTCTGTTCCGTGCCTCAGGAAAGCCCCATACCCTGTTCTTCGAACCAAAGCCTCTGAGGAGTGACACCTGGAAACCAAAGCAAGAGTTGAGACTACGGCCTAAAGGCCTGTCTGGCTCAACCTTCTATCTCTGTTGACATCTGTGTGCATGCATTCATGGATGTAGCTGCTCAGCTTGTGTCGGAATGCCCCTGTGAGTCCAGTGAGGCTCCCAGTAGTGGGATGTCCTCGGAGGCCTTGAGGTTTCTCATATTCTGGAGGTGTGTGGCCAAAGGAATGGACACAGTTTGCCAGGAAAGAGCAGGCACGGTCCTGTGCTATGGCTCCAGAGGACCCAGCCTAGAGGCTGTGTTTGCCAGGGCTGTGGGGACAGATGTCTGAAAAAGCAAACTTGGCTCAGCTAGGGGCCAATGTAATGGCAGGCCTGATCTCTAGTCCGTGAGGGGAGATCCTCTGGAAATCAAAGTAGGGCAAGTGGGAGGCAGTCACTCAGGATTTTGTCTCTGGGTGTTGCGTTTACAGTGTCCGGTCAGGGTAGGGGTTGTCTCAGAGGCCGAGGAAGAGCCTTCCTCTCGGGGGATTGTCCAAGCTCCCAAGTGTTTGTGTTCATTCTGTGGGCATGAAGAGTACTGTTTTCTGCCACAGGGGACTCCCCAGGAGAGGGACCCTAGAACACAGCAGTGGGTTCCCTCAACTGGAATACACACAATCTAGTTAGTCCTGGGTGCCTATGGGCATGGCAAGCCACATATGCGGGCTCTTGGTCCAGTCACTGAGAGGCGTTACTTGAATAAGGTACTCACGCTGAGGGTCACAATGTGTGTTTGTGCCCAAGGCGGCCCTCACGCTTGGGCGTGGCCTCATGGGCCATGCCGTTTTCTCCTACAGTGAAGTTTTGACTCACTGCCAGCAGCAAGGTTTCTTGCCAGGGGGAAGGAGGGGTTCTGACTTGTGCATCAGGTTCCCCCCTGTGCAGGGATTGGAGATAAGGTCTAGGTTCCGATGACTGAAAACCCAGGTTGGGAATGGATGGTGGCCTAAGGCAGTGGCGGGTCCAATGTGCTGGGTGTGCAGCCAGCTGTGTCGGTGTCTGTTGGAAGGTCTGGGCTCAGGCTATTTGCAACAGAGCATCACTGTTTAAGGTAGCCTATGCAATTGGGGTGTTGCCGAGGGCCAAGCAGTTTGATCCTCATTTGGGGTTTCTGGGCAGCGCCATAGACAATGTTTTTCTCCTGGGAGGCAGGCACAGTGCTTCATTTTGGCCCCAGAATTCCCAGTAGGGAGGGTTTGTGGGCCAGGAGTGTGAGGACGGAAGTCTGAAAACACAAGCTAGTGTGAGGATTGGAGCCAAGGGCCGAGCAGGCCCACTCTGCAGAGGCTGAATCAAAATCTCCTGATCTGAAGTCAGGCTGAGGATCAGACGTTGGCTGAGGCTGGAGTATGTGTCCATGATGGCACCTTCATGAAGTGGGGGCCTCATGAGGCCAAGGAAGTTTTCCCACGCTGAGTTTGGAGGTTGCCCCAAACCACAAGGTTTCCTTCTGCGGGACATTCGAGCCCTGTTGCATGGCTCCAGGACATACCATATGGAAGGACTGGAGATCAGGGTTCGAAGGATGGATCCCTGTACAGCATGCCTCGCATTCCCATTGGCTATTATAGACAAGATATGTTTGATCTGCTGCCTCTGGAACACGCGACCCAGGGGGCTGAGTTGAAATGGCCTCTCCTGAGGATGCGTCATAATGTGCGTTTGGGTCCCTGGAGACCCTGGAATGTGCTGGTTGTTCGGTGGCCCTGCGGAACTCTCCTACCTGAAGTGTTTGATACATCCCAGTAAGAAAGCTGCCCATGTGGAGATGAGAGATGTTTGGTTTGGTGCCTCAGGAAAGCCCCATGTGCTGGTCTACGAAAACAGTCCTCTGAGAACGGAAACATGGAAACCAAAGCTAAGGTTCAGATTAGGGCCTGGGGGCCTGTCCATTTCAACCTTCTGTCTCTGGGGACACTGTCTGAGAGTCTAAGTGGAGATAGTTGCTCCGCTGGTGTCAGAGAGCCCCTCTTAGTCCAGGGTGGCCTATACTATTGATGGCCTCAGGGACCTTGGAGCTTTTCCCTAACCTGTAGGGTTGTGGTCAATGGATTGGGCACACTTTCCTTGGAGAGGGCAGGCACAATCTTTCGCTGTTTGGTCCAGAGGCCCTAGCCTGGATGTTGTGTGGGTCCAGGCTGTGGGCACAGAAGTCTGAATACACAAACTCAGCTTATGAGTGGCGCCTAGGGTATGGCAGGCCGGATGTACAGCCCGAGAGGGAGCTCCTGGGCCTCTGAAACAAGGGCGAGTGGGAGGCGTTCCTTCAGGCTTTTGTCTCTGGATGTTGTGTCCGGGATAGCCGTGGATTGGAGCGGTGGCCTCAGGTACTGTGGACGAGTATCCCTCTCTGGGGATTTGTCCCAGCTCCCAAGAGTTTGGGGTCATTTTGTGGGAAGGGTGGAGTCGTGTTGTCTGGCTCATCGGTCTCTCCAAGAAAGGGATTCCAGAGCAGAGCTCCAGGTACGGGCGGGCGACTGGAAAATTCAAACCGTGGTGAGGATTGGGTGCATAGGGGCTTGACAAGCCCCATATGTGGGCTCTTGGTCCAGTCCCTGACAGGCCTTTCTTTGACATGGGGCTCATGCTGAGGGTCACAGTGTGAATTTGTGCCCAAGCAGCACTCAAGTTTGGGCGTGGCATCAGAAGCCATGAAGTTTTCTCCCACCCTGAAGGTGTGACTCCATGCCAAGAGCAAGCTTGACAGCCATGGGGAAGGAGGAGTTCTGTTTTGGGCTTGCTATACCCAGCTGTGTGGAGAATTGATATAATGTCTAGGTTCAGATATCTGAAAACCAAGGTTAGGATGAGGTGACGGCATAAGACCATGGCGTGTCCGAAGTGCTGGGTGTGCGGCCAGCTGACTCCTTGTCTGTCTGGACGTCTGGCTTCAGGCTGTGTCAGGCAGAGCATGAGTGCCCAGAGCAGCCTATCCAGTTCGGGTACCGTCGAGGCCCGAGCAGGTTGATCCTCATCTGGGTTTTCTGGAGAGCCCCACAGGGAAACGTTTTTCTTCCGTTGGGCAGACACTGGGCTGGGTTTTGATTCCGGAGTTCCTAGTCCGGAGGGCTTGTTTGCCAGGAGTGTGAGGAAGGAAGTCTGAAAACACAAGCTACGTGAGGTTTGGGACCGAGGGCACGGCAGGCCCACTCTGCAGAGGCTGAATCGAGATCTCCTGCACTGAGGTCATGTCAACTATGAGACGTGCCTCAGGCTAGAGTGCTTGTCCAGCATGGCCTCTTCCTGAAGGGTGTGGAGGCTTCATGAGGCCAGAAAGTTTTGCCTACGATGGGATTTGTGAACTGCTCCAAAACTGAAGGTTACCTTCTGCACGACAGTCGAGTCCTATTGGATGGTTCCAAGAGGCCCCATATGGAAAGACTCGAGAGCATGTGTCTAAGCATGGATGCCTGGGAACGCCATCTCATATTCCCACTCTTTAGTCAGGACCAGGCAGGCTCAATCTGCGGGCTCCTGGGTGAGCTACCCAGAGGGGAGAGTTGAAATGGTCTCTCCTGAAGATGAGTCCTACTGTGGCTTGGTGGCCTGGGAGACCTTGGAATGTGGAGGTGGCTCAGGGACTCTGCAGGATTCTCCAACATGAGGTGTTTGACACGGCTCCAACAAGGAAACTTCCCATGTGGAGACGAGAGGAGTTCTGTTCCGTGCCTCAGGAAAGCCCCATACCCTGTTCTTCGAACCAAAGCCTCTGAGGAGTGACACCTGGAAACCAAAGCAAGAGTTGAGACTACAGCGTAAAGGCCTGTCCGGCTCAACCTTCTATCTCTGTTGACATCTGAGTGGATGCATTCATGGATGTAGGTGCTCAGCTTGTGTCCGAATGCCCCTGTGAGTCCAGTGAGGCTCCCAGTAGTGGGATGTCCTCGGAGGCCTTGAGGTTTCTCATATTCTGGAGGTGTGTGGCCAAAGGAATGGACACAGTTTCCCAGGAGAGAGCAGGCACGGTCCTGTGGTATGGCGCCAGGGGACCCAGCCTAGAGGCTGTGTTTGCCAGGGCTGTGGGGACAGATGTCTGAAAAGCAAACTTGGCTCAGCTAGGTGCCAATGTAATGGCAGGCCTGATCTCTAGTCCGTGAGGGGAGATCCTCTGGAAATCAAAGTAGGGCAAGTGGGAGGCAGTCACTCAGGATTTTGTCTCTGGGTGTTGCGTTTACAGTGTCCGGTCAGGGTAGGTGTTGTCTCAGAGGCCGACGAAGAGCCTTCCTCTCGGGGGATTGTCCAAGCTCTCCAGTGTTTGTGTTCATTCTGTGGGAATGAAGAGTACTGTTTTCTGCCACAGGGGACCCCCCAGGAGAGGGACTCTAGAGCACAGCAGTGGGTTCCCTCAACTGGAATACACACCATCTAGTTAGTCCTGGGTGCCTATGGGCATGGCAAGCCACATATGCGGGCTCTTGGTCCAGTCACTGAGAGGCGTTACTTGAATAAGGTACTCACGCTGAGGGTCACAATGTGTGTTTGTGCCCAAGGCGGCCCTCACGCTTGGGCGTGTCCTCATGGGCCATGCCGTTTTCTCCTACACTGAAGGTTTGACTCACTGCCAGCAGCAAGGTTTCTTGCCATGGGGAAGGAGGGGTTCTGACTTGTGCATCAGGTTCTCCCCTGTGCAGGGATTGGAGATAAGGTCTAGGTTCCGATGACTGAAAACCCAGGTTGGGAATGGATGGTGGCCTAAGGCAGTGGCGGGTCCAATGTGCTGGGTGTGCAGCCAGCTGTGTCGGTGTCTGTTGGAAGGTCTGGGCTCAGGCTATTTGCGACAGAGCATCACTGTTTAAGGTAGCCTATGCAATTGGGGTGTATCTGAGGGCCAAGCAGTTTGATCCTCATTTGGGATTTCTGGGCAGCGCCATAGACAATGTTTTTCTCCTGGGAGGCAGGCACAGTGCTTCATTGTGGCCCCAGAATTCCCAGTAGGGAGGGTTTGTGGGCCAGGAGAGTGAGGACGGAAGTCTGAAAACACAAGCTAGTGTGAGGATTGGAGCCAAGGGCAGAGCAGGCCCACTCTGCAGAGGCTGAATCAAAATCTCCTGCATCTGAAGTCAGGCTGAGGATCAGACGTTGGCTGAGGCTGGAGTATGTGTCCATGATGGCACCTTCATGAAGTGGGGGCCTCATGAGGCCAAGGAAGTTTTCCAACGCTGAGTTTGGAGGTTGCACCAAACCCCAAGGTTTCCTTCTGCGGGACATTCGAGTCCTGTTGCATGGCTCCAGGACATACCATATGGAAGGACTGGAGATCAGGGTTCGAAGGATGGATCCCTGTACAGCATGCCTCGCATTCCCATTGGCTATTATCGACAAGATATGTTTGATCTGCTGCCTCTGGAACACGCGACCCAGGGGGCTGAGTTGAAATGGCCTCTCCTGAGGATGCGTCATAATGTGCGTTTGGGTCCATGGAGACCTTGGAATGTGCTGGTTGTTCAGTGGCCCTGCGGAACTCTCCTACCTGAAGTGTTTGATACATCCCAGTAAGAAAGCTGCCCATGTGGAGATGAGAGATGTTTGGTTTGGTGCCTCCGAAAAGCCCCATGTGCTGGTCTACGAAAACAGTCCTCTGAGAACGGAAACATGGAAACCAAAGCTAAGGTTCAGATTAGGGCCTGGGGGCCTGTCCATTTCAACCTTCTGTCTCTGGGGACACTGTCTGAGAGTCTAAGTGGAGATAGTTGCTCCGCTGGTGTCAGAGAGCCCCTCTTAGTCCAGGGTGGCATATACTATTGATGGCCTCAGGGACCTTGGAGCTTTTCCCTAACCTGTAGAGTTGTGGTCAATGGATTGGGCACACTTTCCTTGGAGAGGGCAGGCACAATCTTTCGCTGTTTGGTCCAGAGGCCCTAGCCTGGATGTTGTGTGGGTCCAGGCTGTGGGCACAGAAGTCTGAATACACAAACTCAGCTTATGAGTGGCGCCTAGGGTATGGCAGGCCGGATGTACAGCCCGAGAGGGAGCTCCTGGGCCTCTGAAACAAGGGCGAGTGGGAGGCGTTCCTTCAGGCTTTTGTCTCTGGATGTTGTGTCCGGGATAGCCGTGGATTGGAGCGGTGGCCTCAGGTACTGTGGACGAGTATCCCTCTCTGGGGATTTGTCCCAGCTCCCAAGAGTTTGGGGTCATTTTGTGGGAAGGGTGGAGTCGTGTTGTCTGGCTCATGGGTCTCTCCAAGAAAGGGATTCCAGAGCAGAGGTCCAGGTACGGGCGGGCGACTGGAAAATTCAAACCGTGGTGAGGATTGGGTGCATAGGGGCTTGGCAAGCCCCATATGTGGGCTCTTGGTCCAGTCCCTGACAGGCCTTTCTTTGACATGTGGCTCATGCTGAGGGTCACAGTGTGAATTTGTGCCCAAGCAGCACTCAAGTTTGGGCGTGGCATCAGAAGCCATGAAGTTTTCTCCCACCCTGAAGGTGTGACTCCATGCCAAGAGCAAGCTTGACAGCCATGGGGAAGGAGGAGTTCTGTTTTGGGCTTGCTATACCCAGCTGTGTGGAGAATTGATATAATGTCTAGGTTCAGATATCTGAAAACCAAGGTTAGGATGAGGTGACGGCATAAGACCATGGCGTGTCCGAAGTGCTGGGTGTGCGGCCAGCTGTCTCCTTGTCTGTCTGGACGTCTGGCTTCAGGCTGTGTCAGGCAGAGCATGAGTGCCCAGAGCAGCCTATCCAGTTCGGGTACCGTCGAGGCCTGAGCAGGTTGATCCTCATCTGGGTTTTATGGAGAGCCCCACAGGGAAACGTTTTTCTTCCGTTGGGCAGACACTGGGCTGGGTTTTGATTCCGGAGTTCCTAGTCCGGAGGGCTTGTTTGCCAGGAGTGTGAGGAAGGAAGTCTGAAAACACAAGCTACGTGAGGTTTGGCGACCGAGGGCACGGCAGGCCCACTCTGCAGAGGCTGAATCGAGATCTCCTGCACTGAGGTCATGTCAACTATGAGACGTGCCTCAGGCTAGAGTGCTTGTCCAGCATGGCCTCTTCCTGAAGGGTGTGGGGGCTTCATGAGGCCAGAAAGTTTTGCCTACGATGGGATTTGTGAACTGCTCCAAAACTGAAGGTTACCTTCTGCACGACAGTCGAGTCCTATTGGATGGTTCCAAGAGGCCCCATATGGAAAGACTCGAGAGCATGTGTCTAAGCATGGATGCCTGGGAACGCCATCTCATATTCCCACTCTTTAGTCAGGACAAGGCAGGCTCAATCTGCGGGCTCCTGGGTGAGCTACCCAGAGGGGAGAGTTGAAATGGTCTCTCCTGAAGATGAGTCCTACTGTGGCTTGGTGGCCTGGGAGACCTTGGAATGTGGAGGTGGCTCAGGGACTCTGCAGGATTCTCCAACATGAGGTGTTTGACACGGCTCCAACAAGGAAACTTCCCATGTGGAGACGAGAGGAGTTCTGTTCCGTGCCTCAGGAAAGCCCCATACCCTGTTCTTCGAACCAAAGCCTCTGAGGAGTGACACCTGGAAACCAAAGCAAGAGTTGAGACTACAGCGTAAAGGCCTGTCCGGCTCAACCTTCTATCTCTGTTGACATCTGTGTGCATGCATTCATGGATGTAGCTGCTCAGCTTGTGTCCGAATGCCCCTGTGAGTCCAGTGAGGCTCCCAGTAGTGGGATGTCCTCGGAGGCCTTGAGGTTTCTCATATTCTGGAGGTGTGTGGCCAAAGGAATGGACACAGTTTCCCAGGAGAGAGCAGGCACGGTCCTGTGGTATGGCACCAGGGGACCCAGCCTAGAGGCTGTGTTTGCCAGGGCTGTGGGGACAGATGTCTGAAAAGCAAACTTGGCTCAGCTAGGTGCCAATGTAATGGCAGGCCTGATCTCTAGTCCGTGAGGGGAGATCCTCTGGAAATCAAAGTAGGGCAAGTGGGAGGCAGTCACTCAGGATTTTGTCTCTGGGTGTTGCGTTTACAGTGTCCGGTCAGGTTAGGGGTTGTCTCAGAGGCCGAGGAAGAGCCTTCCTCTCGGGGGATTGTCCAAGCTCTCAAGTGTTTGTGTTCATTCTGTGGGAATGAAGAGTACTGTTTTCTGCCACAGGGGACCCCCCAGGAGAGGGACTCTAGAGCACAGCAGTGGGTTCCCTCAACTGGAATACACACCATCTAGTTAGTCCTGGGTGCCTATGGGCATGGCAAGCCACATATGCGGGCTCTTGGTCCAGTCACTGAGAGGCGTTACTTGAATAAGGTACTCACGCTGAGGGTCACAATGTGTGTTTGTGCCCAAGGCGGCCCTCACGCTTGGGCGTGGCCTCATGGGCCATGCCATTTTCTCCTACACTGAAGGTTTGACTCACTGCCAGCAGCAAGGTTTCTTGCCATGGGGAAGGAGGGGTTCTGACTTGTGCATCAGGTTCTCCCCTGTGCAGGGATTGGAGATAAGGTCTAGGTTCCGATGACTGAAAACCCAGGTTGGGAATGGATGGTGGCCTAAGGCAGTGGCGGGTCCAATGTGCTGGGTGTGCAGCCAGCTGTGTCATTGTCTGTTGGAAGGTCTGGGCTCAGGCTATTTGCGACAGAGCATCACTGTTTAAGGTAGCCTATGCAATTGGGGTGTATCTGAGGGCCAAGCAGTTTGATCCTCATTTGGGATTTCTGGGCAGCGCCATAGACAATGTTTTTCTCCTGGGAGGCAGGCACAGTGCTTCATTGTGGCCCCAGAATTCCCAGTAGGGAGGGTTTGTGGGCCAGGAGTGTGAGGACGGAAGTCTGAAAACACAAGCTAGTGTGAGGATTGGAGCCAAGGGCAGAGCAGGCCCACTCTGCAGAGGCTGAATCAAAATCTCCTGCATCTGAAGTCAGGCTGAGGATCAGACGTTGGCTGAGGCTGGAGTATGTGTCAATGATGGCACCTTCATGAAGTGGGGGCCTCATGAGGCCAAGGAAGTTTTCCCACGCTGAGTTTGGAGGTTGCACCAAACCCCAAGGTTTCCTTCTGCGGGACATTCGAGTCCTGTTGCATGGCTCCAGGACATACCATATGGAAGGACTGGAGATCAGGGTTCGAAGGATGGATCCCTGTACAGCATGCCTCGCATTCCCATTGGCTATTAGCGACAGGATATGTTTGATCTGCTGCCTCTGGAACACGCGACCCAGGGGGCTGAGTTGAAATGGCCTCTCCTGAGGATGCGTCATAATGTGAGTTGGGTCCATGGAGACCTTGGAATGTGCTGGTTGTTCAGTGGCCCAGCGGAACTCTCCTACCTGAAGTGTTTGATACATCCCAGTAAGAAAGCTGCCCATGTGGAGATGAGAGAGGTTTGGTTTGGTGCCTCAGAAAAGCCCCATGTGCTGGTCTATGAAAACAGTCCTCTGAGAACGGAAACATGGAAACCAAAGCTAAGGTTCAGATTAGGGCCTGGGGGCCTGTCCATTTCAACCTTCTGTCTCTGGGGACACTGTCTGAGAGTCTAAGTGGAGATAGTTGCTCCGCTGGTGTCAGAGAGCGCCTCTTAGTCCAGGGTGGCCTATACTATTGATGGCCTCAGGGACCTTGGAGCTTTTCCCTAACCTGTAGTGTTGTGGTCAATGGATTGGGCACACTTTCCTTGGAGAGGGCAGGCACAATCTTTCGCTGTTTGGTCCAGAGGCCCTAGCCTGGATGTTGTGTGGGTCCAGGCTGTGGGCACAGAAGTCTGAATACACAAACTCAGCTTATGAGTGGCGCCTAGGGTATGGCAGGCCGGATGTACAGCCCGAGAGGGAGCTCCTGGGCCTCTGAAACAAGGGCGAGTGGGAGGCGTTCCTTCAGGCTTTTGTCTCTGGATGTTGTGTCCGGGATAGCCGTGGATTGGAGCGGTGGCCTCAGGTACTGTGGACGAGTATCCCTCTCTGGGGATCTGTCCCAGCTCCCAAGAGTTTGGGGTCATTTTGTGGGAAGGGTGGAGTCGTGTTGTCTGGCTCATAGATCTCTCCAAGAAAGGTATTCCAGAGCAGAGCTCCAGGTACGGGCGGGGCGACTGGAAAATTCAAACCGTGGTGAGGATTGGGTGCATAGGGGCTTGGCAAGCCCCATATGTGGGCTCTTGGTCCAGGCCCTGACAGGCCTTTCTTTGACATGGGGCTCATGCTGAGGGTCACAGTGTGAATTTGTGCCCAAGCAGCACTCAAGTTAGGGCGTGGCATCAGAAGCCATGAAGGTTTCTCCCACCCTGAAGGTGTGACTCCATGCCAAGAGCAAGCTTGACAGCCATGGGGAAGGAGGAGTTCTGTTTTGTGCTTGCTATACCCAGCTGTGTGGAGAATTGATATAATGTCTAGGTTCAAATATCTGAAAACCAAAGTTAGGATGAGGTGACGGCATAAGACCATGGCGTGTCCGAAGTGCTGGGTGTGCGGCCAGCTGTCTCCTTGTCTGTCTGGACGTCTGGCTTCAGGCTGTGTCAGGCAGAGCATGAGTGCCCAGAGCAGCCTATCCAGTTCGGGTACCGTCAAGGCCCGAGCAGGTTGATCCTCATCTGGGTTTTATGGAGAGCCCCACAGGGAAACGTTTTTCTTCCGTTGGGCAGACACTGGGCTGGGTTTTGGTTCCGGAGTTCCTAGTCCGGAGGGCTTGTTTGCCAGGAGTGTGAGGAAGGAAGTCTGAAAACACAAGCTAGCGTGAGGTTTGGGACCGAGGGCACGGCAGGCCCACACTGCAGAGGCTGAATCGAGATCTCCTGCACTGAGGTCATGTCAACTATGAGACGTGCCTCAGGCTAGAGTTCTTGTCCAGCATGGCCTCTTCCTGAAGGGTGTGGGGGCTTCATGAGGCCAGAAAATTTTGCCTATGATGGGATGTGTGAACTGCTCCAAAACTGAAGGTTATCTTCTGCACGACAGTCGAGTCCTATTGGATGGTTCCAAGAGGCCCCACATGGAAAGACTCGAGAGCAGGTGTCTAAGCATGGATGCCTTGGAACGCCACCTCGTATTCCCACTGTTTAGTCAGGACAAATCAGGCTCAATCTGCAGGCTCCTGGGTGAGCTACCTAGAGGGGAGAGTTGAAATGGACTCTCCTGAAGATGAGTTCTACTTGGCTTTGTGGCCTGGGAGACCTTGGAATGTGGAGGTGGCTCAGGGACTCTGCAGGGTTTTCCAAACTGAGGTGTTTGACACAGCTCCAACAAGGAAGCTTCCCATGCGGAGACAAGAGGACTTCTGTTCAGTGCCTCAGGAAAGCCCCATATCCTGTTCTTCGAACCAAAGCCTCTGAGGAGTAACACCTGGAACCCAAAGCAAGAGTTGAGATTAGGGCCTAATGGCCTGTCCGGCTCAACCTTCTATCTCTGTTGACATCTGTGTGCATGCCTTCGTGGAGGTAGCTGCTCAGCTTGTGTCCGAATGCCCCTGTGTGTCCAGGGAGGCTCCCAGTAGTGGGATGTCCTCGGGGGCCTTGAGGTTTCTCATATTCTGGTGGTGTGTGGCCAAAGGAATGGACACAGTTTCCCAGGAGAGAGCAGGCATGGTCCTGTGGTATGGCTCCAGAGGACCCAGCCTAGAGGCTGTGTTTGCCAGGGCTGTGGGGACTGATGTCTGAAAGAGCAAACTTGGCTCAGGTAGGGGCCAAGGTAATGGCAGGCCTGATCTCCAGTCCGTGAGGGGCGATCCTCTGGATATCAAAGGAGGGCAAGTGGGAGGCAGTTGCTCAGGCTTTTGTCTCTGGGTGTTGCGTTCACAGTGTCCGGTCACGGTAGGGGTTGCCTCAGGGTCCGAGGAAGAGCCTTCCTCTCGGGGGATTGTCCAACCTCCCAAGGGTTTGGGTTCATTCTGTGGTAAGTGAAGAGTACTGTTTTCTGCCACAAAGGACCTCCCAGGATAGGGACTCTAGAGCACAGCAGTGGGTTCCCTCAACTGGAATACACACCATCTAGTTATTCCTGCGTGACTATGGGCATGGCAAGGACTATATGCAGGATCTTCGTCCCGAACCTGACAGGCCTTTCTTTGTCATTGGGCTCATGCTAGGGTCACAGTGTGAATTTGTGCCCAAGCAGCACTCATGTTTGGGCGTGGCATCAGGGGCCATGAAGGGTTCCCCACGTGAAGGTGTGACTCCATGCGAAGAACAAGCATTACAGCATTGTGGAAGGCAGAGTTCTGATTGTGATTCCGATACTCAAACTCAGCTTTGGGGACATCGGTATGGCAGGCCCAATCTACAAACCATGAGAAGAACTCATGAAGATTTGAATATAGAGTGAGTCTGAGGCGCTTGCTCAGGCATTTGTCTCTGGAATTTGTATCAGCGATCTTCGTGTAATGTCGGGGATGCCTCTTGGGCCATGAACGAATCTACCTCTATAATGATTTCGCCCGATTCCCAATTATTTTTCGTCAATCTGTGGGATGGGAAGCATCCTTTCAGTTATGTTACCTCAGGTGTCCCACGAAAAGAGGAATTCCAAAGCAAAGCCGTGGGGAAGACTGAAGGGACCACCTGAACTATGGTTAAAAATTGGGGCCTAGGGGCATGGCAATCCCAATATGCTATCTCTTCATCCAGCCACTGAGAGGCCTTACTTGAAGACTTTGGTAAGGCTGAGGGTCACAATGTCTGTTTGTGACCAATGTAGCCTGCGAGCATGGAGGGGCCTCATGGGCAACACTGGATTCAACTACACTGAAAGTTGGACAACATGCCAACCACAAGGTTTCTTGCCATGGGGAAGGAGTTCTGATTTCTGCATCACCTTCAACCCTGGGCAGTGATTGGAGATAAGGTCTAGAATCTAAAGCCTGAAGACCGAGGTTGGGAAGAGATGACAACCTAAGGCCATGGCGGCTCGATGTGCTCAGTGTGCGGCAAGCTGTCTGGTTGGGGCCAGGAAGTCCAGGCTCAGGCTGTGTCAGAAAGGGCATTAGTGCCCTGGTCAGCCTATATGTTCAGGGTACAGCCAAGGTAGGTGCAGGATGATCCTCACTTGGGGTTACTGGGTAGCCCCAGAGGGCAATGTTTTTCTTCTGGAGGGCAGGCAGAGTGCTGCATTGTAGTTCTGGATTGCCAAACTGGAGGGCTTGTGGGCCAGTAGTCTGAGGACAGAAGTCTGAGAACACAAGCTCGGCTTAGGTTTCTGGTGGAGGACATGGCAGGCAGAATCTATAGACCGGAATCGAGATCTCGTGCATCTGAAGTCAGGGCGAGGATCAGACGATCGCTCAGGTTGGAGTTTCTGTCCCTTATGGCCCCTTCATGAAGGGGGAGCATCACAAGGCCATGGGGGTTGTCCCACGATGGGATTTGTGAGAAGCTCCAAACTGCAAAGTGTCTTCTGCAGGACAATTGAGACCTGTTGTTTGGCTCCAGGCCAATGATTCTGAGCAGGGTTCTAAGGATGGATCGCTGGTTAGCCCACCTCGCATTCCAATTGTCTCCTAGCAACAAGACAGGTTAGATCTGCTGGATCTGTGGGAGCAACCGAGGAGGCTGAGTTGAAATGGACTCTCCTGGGGTTGGGTCCTAGCGTGCTTTTGTGTGTATCGAGACCTTGGAATGAAGCAGTGGCACTGGGGCCCTGACGGGTTCTCCAAATTGAGGCTTTGACAGAGCTCCAACGTGCAAGTTTCCCATGTGTAGATGAGATGTTTTCTGATGTGTGGGTCAAGAAACAGCTATATGCTGCTTTTGAAATCCAGGCCTCTGAGGAAAGATGCCTGGAAACCAAAGCAATGGATCTGATTAGTGCCTAGGGGCCTGTTCTTTCCTTTTTACCTCTGGGGACATCTGTCTATGGGTCTGAGTGCAGGTAGGTGCACAGATGGGCTCAGATTGCCCCTGTTTTTCCTGGGAAGCCAGCCCTAGTGAGATGGATCAGGTATTGCATGTTTATTCTATTAGAAGGTTTGTGGCCATTGGAAATGGCAAACACATTTCCCTTACAGAGGGCAAGTACAGTCCTCAGGCTTGGCTCCAGGGGCCTGATCCTGTAGGTTGTGTAGGCCAGGGATGTTTGGACAGTTGTCTGAAAACACAACCTCGGCTTATGTTTCCGGTCATAGTTATGGCAGGACTGATCTACAGACCATGAGGAGAACTCTTCGGGATTTGAAAAAAGAGCGAGTGTGAGGCTCCTGCTCAAGTTTTTGTCTCTGGATATCGTGTCACTCACGGTGGTGAAATTTCTGGGTGACTTCATGGGAAATGGATGAGTCTTACTCTCTGGTGGTTTGGCCCCGTCCAAAGAGTTTGGGGTCATTCTGTGGGATGGAAGACGTCCGTTTTGTTGTTGTTGTTGTTTTCTTTTTTAACCTCAGGTGTCCCACAAAATGAGGGATTCCAGAGTAGAGCCCTGGGGAGGGGCGACTGGACAATCAGAAATCTGGTTAAAAATTAGGGCCTAGGGACATGTCAAGCCCATTATGACATCTAATGGTCCAGCCACTTAAAGGACTTACTAGAGGAGAAGACTCATGCTGAGGGTCACAATGCGTGTTTATGACCCCGTCGCACTCAAGAATGGGCGGGGACTCGGGGTGAATGCTGGTTTCTTCTACTCTGACCGTTGACAATGTGCCAACCACAAGGTTTCTTGCCATGGGTAAGGAGGAGTTCTAATTTCTGCATCACACTCAAACCTGGGCAGTGATTGGCGATAAGGTCTCGGTTCTGAAGCCCGAAAACTGAAGTAGGGAAGAGATGATGACCTAAGGCCATGGCGGGTCTTATGTGCTCAGTGTGCTGTCAGCTTTCTGGGGGTTGGTCTGAGGTCCGGGCTCAGGTTGTGTCCGACAGTGGTTTAGTGCCCACGTTAAACTATATAATTTGGGTAGAGTCGAGTGCAGTGTAGGTTTATTCTCATTTAAGATGCCTGGGCAGCTCCTGAAGCAATAATTTTTTTCTACAGGGCAGGCAGAGTGCTGCACTGTGGGTCCGGAATTGCCAAACTTG
This sequence comes from Mustela nivalis, assembly GCF_964662115.1. Classification (NCBI taxonomy): domain Eukaryota; kingdom Metazoa; phylum Chordata; class Mammalia; order Carnivora; family Mustelidae; genus Mustela; species Mustela nivalis. The sequence goes on along the minus strand of NW_028136304.1, from coordinate 691,936 downwards.
AGGGCATCGGGGCAAGGGGTACAGCCAAGGTCGGTGCAGGTTGATCCTCATTTGGGGTTACTGTTTAGCCCCAGAGGACAATGTTTTTCTTCTGCAGGGCCAGCAGAGTGCTGCATTGTAGTTCTGGATTGCCAAACTGGAGGGCTTGTGGGCCAGTAGTCTGACGACAAAAGTTTGAGAACACAAGCTAGGCTTAGGTTTCTGGGTGAGGCCATGGCACGCACAATCTACATACCTGAATCGAGATCTCGTGCATCTGAAGTCAGGGCTAGGATCAGACGATTGCTCAGGTTGGAGTTTCTGTCCCTGATGGCTCCTTCATGAATGTGGGGGGGGGGCATCACGAGGCCATGGGTGTTTTCCCACGATGGGAGTTGTGAGAAGCTCCAAACTGCAGAGAGTCTTCTGCAGGACAATTGAGACCTGTTGTTTGGCTCCAGGCCAATGATTCTGAGCAGGGTTCTAAGGATGGATGGCTGGGTAGCCCACCTCGCATTCCAATTGTCTCCTAGCAACAGGACAGGTTAGATCTCCTGGATCTGTGGGGAGCAACCGAGGACGCTGAGTTGAAATGGACACCCCTGGGGATGGGTCCTAACGTGCTTTTGTGTCTATGGAGACCTTGAAATGAAGCGGTGGCACTGGGGCCCTAAAGGGTTCTCCTAAACAGAGGCTTTGACACAGCTCCAACGTGCAAGTTTCCCATGTGTAGATGAGAATGTGCGGGGCCTCAGGGTGAATGCTGGTTTCTCCAAAACTGAACGTTGCACTACGTGCCAACCACAAGGATTCTTGCCATGGGTAAAGAGGAGTTCTGATTTCTGCATCACTCTCACCCCTGGGCAGTGATTGGAGATAAGGTCTCGTTCTGAAACCTGAAAACTGAGGTAGGGAAGAGATGATGACCTAAGGCCATGGCGGGTTTTATGTGCTCAGTGTGCGGTCAGCTTTCTGGGTGTTGGTCAGGAGGTCCGTGCTCAGGTTGTGTTCGACAGTGCATTAGTGCCCAGGTTAGACTATATAATTTGGGTAAAGTCGAGTGCTGTGTAGGTTTATTTTCATATAAGGTGCCTGGGCAGCTCATGAGGCAATAATTTTTTTTCTAGAGGGCAGGCAGGGTGCTGCATTGTGGGTCCGGAATTGCCAAACTTGAGGGCTTCGGGGCGAGGAGTGTGAGGACGGAAGTCTGAGAAGAAAAGCTAGACTTGGGTTTCAGGGCGAGGGCACGGCCGGTACCCCCTGCAGATCTGAACCAATATCTCATGCATCTGAAGTCAGGGCGAGGATCAGACGTTGGCTCAGGTTGGAGTTTCTGAGCATGACGGCCACTTCATGAAGGGAGCGGAATCTCGAGGCCATTGAGGTTTTCCCACGTTGGGAGTTGTGGGATGCCCCCTTCATGGATTCCTTCTGCGGGACAATTGAGACCTGTTGGACAGCTCCAGGACATCCCATATGGAATGACTCCAGAGCACCGTCCGCGGATGGATGCCTGGGAAGCCCGCCTCGCATTCCAATTGTCTCCTAGCAACAAGACAGTTTAGATCTGATGGCTCTGCGGGAGCAACCGGGGTGGCTGAGTTGAAATGGACTTTCCTGAGGATGGGTCCTATGTGTTTTTGTGTCCATGAGGGCCTTGGATTGGGGCGGTGGCACCGGGACCCTGAAGTACTCTCCTAAGCTTTGGACATGGCTCCCATGCACAGGTTTCCTTGTGGAGACGAGATGAGTTCTGATGGGTGCCACAGGAAAACACCTATGCTCGTATTGGAATCAGACTTTTGAGGACACATGCCTGTAACACAAAGCAATGGATCCTATTATGGCCTAGGGTCCTGTCTGGTTCAATCTTCTTCTCCGGGGACATCCATCTATGGTATGAGTGGAGGTCGATTATCAGCTGGTGTCAGACAGCCCTTGTTTGTTCCGGGCGACCTACACTATTGGGATGGCCTCAGGGACTTTGGAGGTTTCTCCTAATTTGTACGATTTTGGACCATGGAATGGGCAGAATTCCCATGGATTGGTAGGCACAGTCCGAATGTGTGGCTCCAGGGGCCCAGCCTGGAGGGTGTGTGGCCCAAGACTTTTAGGACAGAAGTCTGAAAACACAAACTCAGCTTAGGTTTGGTGACGTAGGTATGGCAGGCCCGATCTACAAACCATGAGAAGAACTCTTCAGGATATGATGAAAGTGCGAGTCTGAGGTGCTTGCTCAAACTTTTGTCTCTGGATTTTGTATCAGCGATGGCCGTGGAATGTCGGGGCGGCCTCATGGGCCATGGACGAATCTTCCTCTCTGAGGATTTGGCCCGATTCGCAATTGCTTTTCGTCAATCTGTGGGATCGGAGGACTCATTTCAGTTTTGTTACCTCAGGTGTCCCACCAAAAGAGGAATTCCAAAGCCAAGCCGTGGGGAAGACTGAAGGGACAACCCGAACTATGGTTAAAAATTGGGGCCTAGGGGCATGGCAAGCCCAATATGATATCTCTTCATCCAGCCACGGAGTGGCCTTACTTGAGGATTGGGCTCAGCCTGAGGGTCGCAATGTGTGTTTGTGACCAATGTGGCCCGCGAGCATGGGCGGGGCCTCATGGGCCACACTGGTTTCAACTACACTGAACGTTGGACACCATGCCAACCACAAGGTTTCTTGCTTTGGGGAAGGAGTTCTGATTTCTGCATCACCTTCAACCCTGGGCAGTGATTGGAGATAAGGTCTAGGTTCTGAAACCTGAAAACCGAGGGTGGGAAGAGATGACGACCTAAGGCCATTGCGGCTCGATGTGCTCAGTGTTCGGCCAGCTGTCTGGGAGGGTCCAGGGGGTCCAGGCTCAGGCTGTCTCAGAAAAGGCATTAGTGCCCTGGTCAGTCTATGTATTTGGGGTACAGCCAAGGTCGGTGCAGTTTGATCCTCATTTGGAATTACTGGGTAGCCCCAGCGGACAATGTTTTTCTTCTGGAGCGCCGGCAGAGCGCTGCATTGCAGTTCTGGATTGCCAAACTGGAGGGCTTGTGGGCCAGTAGTCTGACGAAAAAAGTTTGATAACACAAGCTAGGCTTAGGTTTCTGGGTGAGGCCATGGCAGGCACAATCTACAGACCTGAATCTAGATCTCGTTCATCTGATGTCAGGGCAAGGATCAGACGATCGCTCAGGTTGGACTTTCTGTCCCTGATGGCCCCTTCATGAATGGGGGGCATCACGAGGCCATGGGGGTTTTCCCACGATGGGAGTTGTGAGAAGCTCCAAACTGCAGAGAGTCTTCTGCAGGACAATTGAGACCTGTCGTTTGGATCCAGGCCAATGATTCTGAGCAGGGTTCTAATGATGGATGGCTGGGTAGCCCACCTCGCATTCCAATTGTCTCCTAGCAACAAGACAGGTTAGATCTCCTGGATCTGTGGGGAGCAACCGAGGACGCTGAGTTGAAATGGACACCCCTGGGGATGGGTACTAATGTGCTTTTGTGTCTATGGAGACCTTGGAATGAAGCGGAGGCACTGGGGCCCTAAAGGGTTCTCCTTAACAGAGGCTTTGACACAGCCCCAACGTGCAAGTTTCCCATGTGTAGATGAGATGTTTTCTGATGTGTGGGTCAATAAACAGCTATATGCTGCTTTTGAAATCCAGGCCTCTGAGGAGAGATGCCTGGAAACCAAAGCAATGGATCTGATTAGTGCCTAGTTGCCTGTTCTTTCCTTTTTACCTCTGGGGACATCTGTCTTGGGTCTGAGTGCAGGTAGATGCTCAGTTGGGCTCAGATTGCCCCTGTTTTTTCTGTGAAGTCACCACTATTGAGATGGATCAGGGACTTTCGAGGTTTATCCTATTAGAAGGGTTGTGGCCATTGGAATGGGCACACACAATTCCCTTGGAGAGGGCAAGTACAGTCCTCAGGTTTGGCTTCAGGGGCCTGAGCCTGTAGGCTGTGTAGGCCTGGGCTGTTTGGACAGTTGTCTGAAAACACACACCCTCCAGGCTAGGGCCCCTGGAACCACACCTCAGGATTGTTCCTTCCCTCTCAAAGGGAATTCTTCATATTCCATTGGCCACAACCATATAAATCAGGAGAAATCTCCAATGTCCCTGGGACCATACCAATATTGTAGGCCGCTTGGAACAAACAGGAGTGATCTGAAACTAGCTGAGCAACTAGCTCCACACCAACTCGGAGACAGATGTCCCCAGAGAAGAACATTGAACTGGACAGGCCCCTAGGCCCTAATCAGATCCATTGCTTTGGTTTCCAGGCATCTCATCTCAGAGGCCTGTTTTCCAATACCAGCCTATGGGGTTTCCAGAGGCCCCTTCAGAGCAAGTCTTGTCTGCACATTGGAAACTTGCTTGTGGAGCTATGTCAGAACCTCAGAGGCCTGGTTTTCAATACCACCATATGGGGGTTTCCTGAGTCATCAGTCAGAACAAATGTCTTCTCCACATGGGAAACGTGCTCTTTCAAGCTGTGTCATAACCTCCGGCTAGGAAAATCCTTCAGGGCCCCGGTGCCACCACCTCATTCCAAGGTCTCCATGGACACAATCCCACATTAGGACCCATCTGCAGGAGAGTCTATTTCAACTCAGTGCCCTTGGGTGCTCCCCTAGAGCCAGCAGATCGAACCTATCTTGTCACTAGGAGACAATTGGAATGTGAGGCGTGCTGGCTAGGCATCCATCTGTAGAAAACTACTCTGAAGTAATTCCATATGGGACGTCCTGGAGCCATCCAACATGTCACAGCTGTCCTGCAGAAGGAATCCTTTCGCTTTGGAGCACCTCACAACTCCCATCATGGGAAAAGCTCTGTGGCCTCGTGGTGCACCGTCCCCTTCATGAAAGAGCCATCTTGGACAGAAACTCCAACCTGAGCCAACGTCTAATCCTCGCCCTGACTTCAGATGCACGAAATCTTGATTCAACTCTGCAGAGTGTGCCTGCCGAAACCCCGCCCCGAAGCAAAACCTAGCTATTGTTCTCAGACTTCGTCCTCACACTCCGAGCCCACCAGCCCTCCAGTTAGGGAATTCTGGAGAGACACAATGCAGCACTCTGACTGCCCTCCAGAAGAGAAACGTTGTCCTATGGGGCTAACCAGAAACACCAAATGAGGATCAACCTGCATGCCACTTGACTCTACCCCAATTATACAGTTTCGCTTCGGCGTTAATGCCCTGTCTTGCACAGCCTGAGGTCTGAATTCCCAACCGACACCCAGACAGCTGGCTGTACACTGAGCACATCAGACCCGCCATGGCTTTAGGTCATCATCTCTTCCCAACCTTGGTTTTCAGGTTTCAGAACCTAGACCTTATATATACTCACTACCCAGGGGTGAACGTGATGCAGAAATGAAACTCCTTCTTCCTCAAGGCAAGAAACCTTGTGGTTGGCATGTTTTCCAATGTTCAGTGTAGGAGAATCCAGTGTAGCCCATGAGTCCCCGCCCATGCTTGAGAACCGCAATGGGCAAAAACCCATTGGGACCCTCAGTGTGAGCCCTGTCCTCAAGTAAAGCCTCTCAGGGGCTGGACCAAGAACCCGCATTGCCATCCCTAGTCCCCCAATATTAATGAGAGGTTGAGAGGTCTAGTCACCCCTATTCAGGTCTCTGCTCTGGAACCCCTGAGGAAAAAAATGTCGAAGGGTCTCCTCCATCCCCTGAATGAGCCCCAAAACTTGGGATCTGACCAAATCTTAAAAGAGAAAGAATCATCCATGGCCAAAGAGGCCATCCCGTCATTCCATGGCCACCATTGACACAAAATCTAGAGACAAAAGCCTGGAGATATGCCTCACACTTGCCCTTTGTTCATAGCCTGAAAAATTATCCTCACAGGCCTGTCATACCTACGTCCCCAAACCTAAGCTGAGTTTGGGTTTTCAGATTTCTGTCCCCACTGTCCTGGCCCACACACCCTCCAGGCTGGGGCCCCTGAAGCCATGCCTCAGGACTGTGCCTGCCTTCTCCAAGCAAATTCTGCCCATTCCATTGGCCACAACCCTAAAGATTAGGAGAACACTCCAACGTCCCTGAGGCCATCCCAATAGTGTTGGCCACTCAGGGCAAACAGGGTGATCTGTCCCAAGATGAGCAACTACCTCAACTCAGACCCATAGACAGATAACCCCAGAGAAGAAGATTGAACCGGACAGGCACCTAGGACCTAATCAGATCCATTGCTTTTGATTCCAGGTATCTCTCCTCAGAGGCCTGGTTTCCAATACCAGCATATGTGTTCTTCTGGAGGTACCAGTCTGAACAAATCTCATTTCCACATGGGAAACATGCATTTTGGAGCTGTGTCCCAACCTCCAGTTAAGGGAAACCTTCAGGTCCCAGCAGCCAACACCCCATTCCAAGGTCTCCATGGACACAAACCCACATTATGACCCATCCGCAGGCGAGTCCATTTCAACACATCCCCTTTGGTTGCTCCCCAAAAGAAGCAGATCGAACCTGCCTTGTCACTAGGAGACAATAGGAATGTGAGGCGGGCACTCCAGGAATCCATCCTGAGAACCCTGCACTGCCGTGGTTCCGCATGGGACGTCCTGGAGCAATATGACCGGTCTCGACTGTCCTGTAGAAGGAATCCTTGCCGATTGGAGCAACATACAATGCCAATCGTGGGAAAGTCTCCATAGCCCCATGATGCCCCCCACCATCATGAAGGGGCCATCCTGAACAGAAACTTCAACCTGAGCCTACGTCTGATCCTCGCCCTGACTTCAGATGCATGAGATTTAGATTTAGCTCTACAGAGTGTGCCTGCCATGATCTTGACCCAAAACCTAAGCCTAGCTTGTGTTCTCACACTTCCTTCCTCACAATTCTGGCCCACAAGCCCTCCAGTGTGAGAATTCCGTCGCCACAATGAGCACTCTTCCTTCCCTCCAGAAGAAAAACGTTGCCCCTGGGGCTACCCAGAAACGCCAAATGAGGATCAACCTGCATGCCACTCAACTTTACTCCAATTATACAGTCTAAGCTTGGCACTAATGCCCTGTCTGACACAGCCTGAGCCTGGACCTCCTGGATGACACCCAGAAAGGTTGCGTCACACCTAAGGACTGTGCCAGTGCTCTCCAAGAGAACTCGGCCCGTTTCATTTGCCACAACCTTACAGATTAGGAGAAACCTCCAATTCCCAAGACCAGTCCAATAGTGTTGGCCTCCCCCAACAAACATGGGTGATCTGACACAAGCTGAGCAGTGACCTCCATTCTGAATCTTAGACAGAGACACTCAGAGGAGAATATTGAAAAGGACAGGCCCCTAGACCGTAATCAGATCCATTGCTTTGGATTCCAGGCATTGTTCCCCAGATGCTTGGTTTCCAATACCAGGTTGTGGGGGTTTCAGAACAAATCTCGTCTCTACATGGGAAACTTGCTCTTTGGAGCTGCATCAAAACCTCAGGTTAGGAGAATTCTTCAGGGCAACAGAGCCACTGCCCCATTCCAAGGGATGCATGGACACAAATCCACATCGACTGATCCTCATGAGATTCCATTTCAATTCAGCCCCCTCGGTTGTTCCCCCAGTGACAGCAGATCAAATCCTCCTTTTCACTAGGACACAACTGGAATGCAAGTTGGACTGCCCAGGCATCCATCATTAGAACTGTGCTTTGGAGCATTTCTTATGGGACGTCCTTGATCCATCCAAAAGGTCGTGACTGTCCCGCTGACGGAATCCTTGTGGTTTGGAGCATCACACACTCACAAAGTTGGAAATCTTCCATGGTTTCCTGATGCCCCCCCCCCACCTTCATGAAGGGGACATCATGTACAGAAACTCCAACCTAAGCCAACATCTGATCCTCGCCCTGACTTCAGATGCACGAGATCTCATTTCAGGTCTGTAGAGTGTGCCTGCCATGTCACCTCTGCGAATTCAAAGCTGAACTTGTTTTCTCAGACTTCTGTCCTAAAACACCTGGCCCACAAGCCCTGAAGTTGGCAATTCTGGAGCCAGAATGCAGCACTCTGCCTGCCCTCCAGAAGAAAATCTTTGCCCTATGGGGCCAACCAGAAACCCCAAAGGAGGACCAACCTTCACATCACTCGACTGTATCCCAATTATACAGTCTAGCCTGGGGACTAATGCCCTGCCTGACACAGCCTGAGCCCAGACCTCATGATGGACACAGACATCTGGCCGCACACTAAGTGCATCGGACCCACCATGGCCTTAGGTCGTCATCTCTTACCAACCTCGGTTTTCAGGCTTCAGAATCTAGGCCTTATCTCTACTCACTGCCATGCCGTGTACGTGATGCAGAAATCAGAACTCCTCCTTCCCCATGACCAGAAACCCTGTGGTTGGCATGTTGTCCAACGTGCAGTGTAGGAGAAACCAGCATGGCCCATGAGGCCCCAGACATGCTTGAGGGCTGCGATGGGCACAAACACACATTAGGATCCTAAGCATGATCCCTGGCCTCAAGTAAAGCCTCTCCGGGATGGACCAAGAGCCCACATATGGAGATTACCATGCCCCTACTCCCCAAGCCTTAACCAGTGCTTGAGAAGTCTAGTCACCCCTACTCAGATCTCTTCTCTAGAATCCCTCCTTGGTGGGACACATGAGGTTAAAAAAAAAAATAGAGAAAGGACTCCTACCGTCCAAAGAATGACCGCAAACACTTGGAATTGGGCCAAATTCACAGAGAGAAATACTCGTCCATGGCTGATGAGGCCATCCTGACATTCCACGGCCACCATTGACACAAAATCCGGAGACAAAAGCCTGAAAAAGCGCCACACACTCGCCCTTTGTTCAAAGCCTGAAAAATTCTCACGGTCTGTAGATCGGGCCTGCCATACCTATGTCCCCAAACCTAAGCCAAGTTTGTGTTTTCAGAATTCTGTCTCCATTGTCCTGGCCCACACACCCTCAAGGCTTGGCCCCATGGAGCCACACCTCAGGACTGTGCCTGCCCTCTCCATGGGAATTCTGCTCATTCCTTTGGCACAACCTGACAGATTAGGAGAAACATCCGAAGTCCCCGAGGCCACCCCAATATTGTAGGATGTCCGGGACAAACAGGGACCATCTGCCACAAGCTGAGCCACTACCTCCAATCAGACCTGTAGATAGATATCCATAGAAAAGAAGATTGAACAGGACAGGCACCTAGGCCCTAAACGGATCCATTGCTTTTGTTTTAACGTATCTCTCCTCAGAGGCCTGGATTCCAATACCAGCACATGGGGGTTTCTGGAGCTACCAATCAGAACAAATCGCATGCCACATGGGAATCATGCTATATGGAACTGTGTCAAAACCTCCAGTTAGGAGAAAATTTCACGTCACTGGAGCCACCGCCCCATTCCAATGTCTCAATGGACACAATCCCACATTATGACCCATCCTCAGGAGAGTCCATTTCAACTCAAACCTGGCGGTTGCTCACGCAGTGCCAGCAGATCAAACCTGCTTTGTCACTAGGAGACAATTGGAATGCGAGTTCGTTGCCCAGGTATCCGTTGTTAGAACTCTGCTCTGGAGAAATTCCTAATGGGGTGTCCTTGATCCATTCAACAGGTCTCAACTGTCCTGCAGAAGGAATCCTTGTGGTTTGCAGCATCACACACTCGCACCGTGGGAAAACCTCCATGGCCTCGTGATGCCTCCACCTTCAGGTAGAGGACATCATGGACAGAAACTCCCGTCTGATCCTCGCCCTGACTTCAGATGCATGAGATCTCAATTCAGCTCTGCAGAGTGTGCCTGCCTTGCCCTCGCCCCAAAACCTAAGCCAGCTCGCGTTCTCAGACTTCCGTCCTCACACTCCTGGCCCACAAGCCTTCCACTTTGGGAATTCTGGAGACAAAATGCAGCACTCTGCCTGCCCTCCAGAAGAGAGACTTTGCCCTAGGGGTCTACCCAGAAACATCAAATGAGGATCAACCTGCAATTCTGTAGACTGTACCCCAATTATACAGTCTAGCCTGGGCACTAATGCTTTGTCTGACACAGCCTGATCCCAGACCTCGTGACCGACACCCAGACACCTGGCCTCACACTGAACACATCGAACATGCCATGGCCTTTGGTCATCATCTCTTCCCAACCTTGGTCTTCAGGCTTCAGAACCTAGACATTATCTCCACTCACAACTAAGTGATGTACGTGATGCAGAAATCAGAACTTCACCTTCCCCATGACCAGAATTTGGGGCCTAGCGGCATGGCAAGCCCAATATGCTGTCTCTTCATCCAGCCACTGAGAGGCCTTACCTGAGGCCTGGGATCAGGCTGAGGGACACAATGTGTGTTTGTGACCAATGTGGCCCATAAACATGGGCGGGGCCTCATGGCCCACACTGGTTTCAACTACACTGAACGTTGGAAAACATGCCAACCACTAGGTTTCTTGCCAAGGAGAAGGAGAAGTTTGGGGTCATTCTGTGGGAAGGGAAGTGTCCTGTTTTCTGCTTCATGTGTCCCCCCAGTAGAGGGATTCTAGAGCATAGCAGTGGGTACTGACAACTGGAATACTTGCCCTCTGGTTAAGCCTGGGGGCCTATGGATATGACAAGCCCCATATGCAGGATCTTGGTCCAGCCACTGAGATGCGTTACTTTAATACGGGACTCACGCTGCAGGTCACAATGCAGGTCTGTGCCCTAGGCGGCCCTCAAGCACTGGCGTGGCCTTTCGGACAATGCAGGTTTTCCCACATTGAACGTTGGACAACATGCCAACCACAAGGTTTCTGGCCATGAGGAAGGAGGAATTCTAATTTCTGCATCACGTTCACCCCTGGGCAGTGATTGGAGATAAGGTCTAGGTTCTGAAGCCTGAAAACCGAGGTTGGGAAGAGATGACGACCTACAGCCATAGCGGGTCCTATGTGTCCAGGTTGGGGCCAGCTGTCTGGGTGTCGTTTGGAATGTCTTGTCTCAGGCTGTGCCAGACAGGGCATTAGAATACAGGGTGGGCTGTATAATTGCTTTACAATCGAGTGGCATGCATTAGAAAATCATTTGGGGTTTCTTATTAGCAGCATAGGGCAAAGTTTTTCTTCTGGAGGGCAGGCAGAGTGCTGCATTGTGGCTTCGGAATTCCCAAACTGGAGAGCTTGTGGGCCAAGAGAGTGAGGACGGAAGTCTGAGAACACAAGCTAGGCTTAGGTTTCAGGGCAAGGACATGGCAGGCACACTCTGCAGAGCTGAATTGAGATCTCATGCGTCTGAAGTCAGGTCGAGGTTCAGACTTTGGCTCAGGTTTGAGTTTCTGTCCATGTTGGCCCCATCAGGAAGGGGGGGCATTATGAGGCCATGGGGGTTTTCCCACTATTGGAGTTGTGAGATGCTCCAAACCGCAAGGATTCCTTCTGTGGGACAATTAAGATTTGTTGGATGGCTCCTGGACGTCTTATAAGGTATTTTCCCAGAACAGGGTCTAAGTATGTTTCCTATGTAGAGAAGAGAATTGTTTTGATCAGTGCCTAAGGAATCTCCCATATGCTGGTATTGGAAACCAGGCCTCTGAGGAGAGATGACTGGAATCAAAATCAATGGATCTGATTAGGGCCTCAGTGCCCGTCCAGTTCAATCTTATTCTATGGGGATATCTGTCTCTGGGTCTGAGTGGAGGTGGTTTCCTAACTTGTGAGAGATCACCCCTGTGTGTCCTGGGCAGCCAACACAAGTGGTTGGGATCATTCTGTGTACGGGCAGCTGTCTGGGTGTTGGACTGGAGGTCTGCCCTCAGGCTGTGTCAGACAGGGCTTTAGTGCATAGGCTAGACTGTATAATTGGGGTATGGTCGAGTGGCATGCAGGTTGTTACTCATTTGGCGTTTCTGGTTAGCCCTATAGGGCAACATTTTTCTTCTGGAGGGCAGGCAGAGTGCTGCATTGTGTCTCAAGAATTGCCAAACTGGAGGGGTGTGGCCAGGATTGTGAGGAAGGAAGTCTGAAAACACAAGCAAGCACGAGTTTTGGGGCCAAGAGCATGGCAGGCCCACTCTGCAGAGGCTGAATCTAGATCTCCTGCACGTGAGGTCAGCGCGAGTATCAGATGTTGCCTCAAGCTGGAGTTTGTGTCCATGACGGCCCCTTCCTGAAGGGGGTGGTGGCGTCATGAGGCCAGGGAGGTTTCCCTACGCTGGGATTTGTGAGCTGCTCCAAACTTCAAAGTTTCCTTCTTCAAGACAGTCGAGAACTATTGGATGGTTCCAGGATGCCCCATACAGAAAGACTCGAGAGCAGGGCCCTAAGCATGGATGCCGAGAAACGCCATATCACCTTCCCATTGCCTGGTCGAGACAAGGCACGCTCAATCTGCGGGCTCTTGGGTGAGCTACCCAGAAGGCTGAGTTTAAATGGACTCTGCTGAGGATGAGTCATAATGTGGGTTGGTGGCCATGGAGACTTTGGAATGTGGCAGTAGCTAAGGGACTCTGCAGGATTCTCCAACCCGAAGGGCTTGACACAACTCCAACAAGGAAGCTTCCCATGTGGAGATGAGAGGTCTTCTGTCTGGTGCCTCAGGAAAGCCCCGTATGCTGGTGTTCGAACCCAGGACACCAAAGCAAGAGTTCATAATAGGGCCTAGGGGCCTGTCTGGTTCAATCTTCTGTCTCTGCGGATATCTGTCTGTGTGTCTGCATGGAGGTAGTAGTTGCTCAGCTTGTGTCATAATGCCCCTATTTGTCCAGTGCGGCTTGCGGTAGTGGGATGTCCTTGGGGACCTTGAGGTTTCTACTATTTTGTAGAGTTGTGGCCAATGGAATGGGCAATTTCTTAGGAGAGAGCAGGCACTTTACTTTAATACGGGACTCACGCTGCAGGTCACAATGCATGTCTGTGCCCTAGGCGGCCCTCAAGCACTGGCGTGGCCTTTCGGACAATGCAGGTTTTCCCACATTGAACGTTGGACAACATGCCAACCACAAGGTTTCTGGCCATGGGGAAGGATGAGATGACGACTTACAGCCATAGCGGGTCCTATGTGTCCAGGTTGGGATCAGCTGTCTGGGTGTCGTTTGGGATATCTTGTCTCAGGCTGTGCCAGACAGGGCATTAGTATATATATTAGTTTTCGGGGCAAGGACATGGCAGGCACACTCTGCAGAGCTGAATTGAGATCTCATGCGTCTGAAGTCAGGTCGAGGTTCAGACTTTGGCTCAGGTTTGAGTTTCTGTCCATGTTGGCCCCTTCAGGAAGGGGAGGCATTATGAGGCCATGGGGGTTTTCCCACTATTGGAGTTGTGAGATGCTACAAACGGCAAGGATTCCTTCTGTGGGACAATTAAGATTTGTTGGATGGCTCCAGGACGTCTTATAAGGTATTTTCCCAGAACAGGGTTCTAAGTATGGATGCATGGGCAGCCAGCCTCCCATTCCAATTGTCTCCTAGCAACAAGAAACGTTTGATCTGCTGGCTTGGGGTAGCAACAGAGGGGGCTGAGTTGAAATCTACTTTCCTGAGGATGGTCTTAATGTTGGTTTGAGTCCATGGAGACCTTGGTATGGGGAAGTGGCACCAGGGCCCTGAAGGATTCTCCTAACCAGAGGTTATGACAAAGCTCCAATGAGCTAGTTTCCATGGGGAGACGAGATTTGTTCTTATTGGTGCCTCAGGAAACCACCATATCCTGGTATTGGAAACGAGGCCTCTGAGGAGAGATGCCTGGAAACCAAAGCAATGGATCTGTTTAGGGCCTAGGGGCCTGTCCGGTTCAATATTCTTCTCTGGGGACATCTGTTGTCTGAGTGGAGGTAGTTGCTCAGCTGGTTTTAGATCACCCCTGTTTGTCATGGGTGGCCTACACTATTGGGATGGCCTCGGTGACTTTGGAGGTTTTTCCTAATTTGCAAGGTTGTGGCCAATGGAATGGGAAGAATTCCCTTGAAAGGGAAGCACAGTCCTGAGGTGTGGCTCCAGGGACCCAAGTGTGGAGCGTGTGTGGTCCAGGGCTATTTGGACAAAAGTCTGAAAACACAAACTCCACTTAGGTTGTGGGATTTAGGTATGGCCGCTCCGATCTATAGACCGTGAGGAGACCTCTTCGGGATATGAACAAAGGGCGAATGTGATGTGCATGCTCATGCTTTTTTTTTTTTTTTTTTCTGGAAATGTGTCACCGATTGCCATGTAATGTCGGGGTGTCCTCGTTGGCCATCGATGAGGCTCCCTTTCTGGGGATTTGACACGATCCCAAGAGATTGGGGTCATTCTGTGGGAAGGGAGGAGGCCTTTCTGGGTTTTTTTGTTTATTTTTTTTGTTTTTTGTTTTTTGTTTTTTTTACCTCAGGTGGACCACCAAAAGAGGGATTCCAGAGCAGAGTCGTGGGTGGGGGCAACTGGACAACCAGACCTCTGGTTAACATTGGGACCTAACAACATGGCAAGCCCCTTATGTGGGCTCTTGGTCCAGACACTGAGAGGCCTTCCTTGAGGATAGGTATCACAGTGAGTTTCACAATGTGTTTTTGGGCCCAAGGAGCCCCTCAAGTCAGGGCGTGGCCTAATGTACCATGCTGGTTTCTCCTACACTGAACGTTGCACAGTATGGGAACCACAAGTTTTCTGGCAATGGGGAAGATGGAGTTCTAATTTCTGCAACACTTTCACTCCTGGACTGTGATTGGATTTAAGGTCTAGGTTCTGAAGCCTGAAAACTGAGGTTGGGAAGAGATGAAGCCCTAAGGCCATGGTGTGTCTGATGTGCTCAGTGTTCGGCCAGCTGTTGAGTGTGGGTTGGGAGGTGTAGGCTCAGGCTGTGGCAGACAGTGAATTAGTGCCCAGGCTAGACTGCATCATTGGGGTGCAGTCGAGTTTCGTGCAGGATGGTACTCATTTGTGGTTACTGGGTAGCCCCTGAGGGCAACGTTTTTCTTCTGGAGGGAAGACACAGTGCCACATAGTGACTCCAAAATTCCCAAGCTGGAAGGCTTGTGGGCCAGGAGTGTGAGGAAAAAATTCTGAGAACACAAGCCAGACTTAGATTTCGGGGTGAGGGAACGGCAGGCACCCTCTGCAGAGATGATTCGAGATCCCGTATACCTGAAGACAGAGCTAGGATCAGACGTTTTCTTAGGTCGGAGTTTCAGTACATGACGGCCCATTCATGAAGGGGAGGGTGTCACGAGGACATGGAGGTTTTCCCACTATGGAAATTGTGAGATGCTCCAAACCACAATGTTTCCTTCTGTGGGACAGTCGAGACATGTTGGATGGCTCCAGGACATCCCATAAGGAAGTTATCCAGAGCAGGGTTCTAAGGATGGATGCCTGGGCAGCCTGCCTCCCATTCCAGGTGTCTCAGAGAGCCAAGGCAAGTTCGATCTGCTGGATCTAGGGGAGCAACCGAGGCGGGTGTTTTGAAATGGGTGAGTTGAGGATGGGTCATAATGTGCATTTGTGTCCATGTAGACCTTGGAATGGGGTGCTTGATCCGGGGCATTGAGGGATGTTCATAACCGGAGGTTTTGACGGAGCTCTAAAGAGTATGTTTCCTATGTAGAGAAGAGAATTGTTTTGATCAGTGCCTAAGGAATCTCCCATATGCTGGTATTGGAAACCAGGCCTCTGAGGAGAGATGACTGGAATCAAAATCAATGGATCTGATTAGGGCCTCAGTGCTCGTCCAGTTCAATCTTATTCTATGGGGATATCTGTCTCTGGGTCTGAGTGGAGGTGGTTTCCTAACTTGTGAAAGATCATCCCTGTGTGTCCTGGGCAGTCAACACAATTCGGATGGCCTGGGAGAGTTTGGAGGATTCTCCTAATCTATAGGGTTGTGGCCAATGGAAATGGCAGAATTCCCCTGGAGAGGGAAGCCAAAGTCCTGAGGTGTGGCTCCAGGGGCCCCAGCTTGGATGGTGTGTGGGCCAGGACTGTGGGGACAGAAGTCTGAAAACACAAACTCAGCTTAGGTTTGGGGATGTATGTATGAAGGCTCGATCTACAGACCGTGAGAATTTTCCGGGCTATGAACAAAGGGCGAGTATGTGGCTCTTGATCAGGGTTTTGTCTCTGGATTTTGTGTCAATGGTGGCCGTGGAATGTCGGGGTGTCCTCAAGGGCCATGGACAATTCTTTCTCTGGTGATTTGGCCTGATCCCAAGTGGTTGGGATCATTCTGTGGATGGGAAGATTCCTTTCTGTATTTTTTTTTATCTCAGGTGTCCCACCAAAGAGGGATTCCAGAGTAGAGCACTGAGTAGGGGTCACTAGACATCTCGAACTCTGGTTGAGATTGGGGGACTAGGGGCTTGGCAAGCCCCATATGTGGGCTGTTGTTCCAGTCACTAAGAGGCTTTACATGAGCATAGGGCTCACGCTGAGTGTCACAATGTGTGTTTATGCAAATTGTGGCCCTCAAAGATAGGTGTGGCCTCATAGTCCATGCTGCTTTCTCCTACAAAGAACATTGGACAACATGCCAACCACTAGGTTTCTTGCCAAGGCGAAGTAGAAGACCTGATTCTTGCATCACGTTCACTCCTGAGCAGTGAGTGGATATAAGGTCTAGGTTCTGAAGGTGAAAACTGAGGTTGGGTAGAGATGATGGCCTAAAGCCATTGTGGGTGTGATATGCTCTGTGTACGGCCAGCTGTTTGGGTGTTGGACTGGAGGTCTGCCCTCAGGCTGTGTCAGACAGGGCTTTAGTGCACAGGCTAGACTGTATAATTGGGGTATGGTCGAGTGGCATGCAGGTTGTTACTCATTTGGCGTTTCTGGTTAGCCCTATAGGGCAACATTTTTCTTCTGGAGGGCAGGCAGAGTGCTGCATTGTGTCTCAAGAATTGCCAAACTGGAGGGGTGTGGCCAGGATTGTGAGGAAGGAAGACTGAAAACACAAGCTAGCACGAGTTTTGGGGCCAAGAGCATGGCAGGCCCACTCTGCAGAGGCTGAATCGAGATCTCCTGCACGTGAGGTCAGGGCGAGTATCTGATGTTGCCTCAAGCTGGAGTTTGTGTCCATGACGGCCCCTTCCTGAAGGGGGTGGGGGCGTCATGAGTTCAGGGAGGTTTCCCTACGCTGGGAGTTGTGAGCTGCTCCAAACTTCAAAGTTTCCTTCTTCTGGACAGTCGAGTACTATTGGATGGTTCCAGGATGCCCCATACAGAAAGACTCGAGAGCAGGGGCCTAAGCATGGATGCCGAGAAACGCCAACTCACCTTCCAATTGCCTGGTCGAGACAAGGCACGCTCAATCTGCGGGCTCTTGGGTGAGCTACCCAGAAGCCTGAGTTTAAATGGACTCTCCTGAGGATGAGTCATAATGTGGGTTGGTGGCCATGGAGACCTTGGAATGTGGCAGTAGCTAAGGGACTCTGCAGGATTCTCCAACCCGAAGGGCTTGACACAACTCCAACAAGGAAGCTTCCCATGTGGAGATGAGAGGTCTTCTGTCTGGTGCCTCAGGAAAGCCCCGTATGCTGGTCTTCGAACCCAGGCCTCTGAGGAGTGATACCTGGACACCAAAGCAAGAGTTCATAATAGGGCCTAGGGGCCTGTCTGGTTCAATCTTCTGTCTCTGCGGATATCTGTCTGTGTGTCTGCATGGAGGTAGTAGTTGCTCAGCTTGTGTCATAATGCCCCTATTTGTCCAGAGCGGCTTGCGGTAGTGGGATGTCCTCGGGGACCTTGAGGTTTCTACTATTTTGTAGAGTTGTGGCCAATGGAATGGGCAGTTTCTTAGGAGAGAGCCGGTACAGTTCTGTGGTGTGGCTCTAGAGACCCCAGCCTGGAGGCTGTGTGGGCCATGGCTGTGCAGACAGACATCCAAAAACCCTAACTCAGCTCAGGTTTGGGGCCGAGGTTACGGCAGGCCTGATCTACAGTCCATGAGGGGAGCTCCTCTGGATATGAAAGAAGGGTGAGAGGGAGGCCGTCGCTCAGGCTTTTGTCTCTGGATGTTTTGTCCACAATGGCCGTTTAGTGTAGGAGTTGCCTCATGGGTCGTAGAAGTCTCCCTCTCTGGTAGTTTGTCCAGCCCCCAAGAGTTTGGGGTCATTCTGTGGGAACGGAAGTATCCTGTTTTCTGCTTCATGTGTCCCCCCAGTAGAGGGATTCTAGAGCATAGCAGTGGGTACTGACAACTGGAATACTCGCCCTCTGGTTAAGCCTGGGGGCCTATGGATATGACAAGCCCCATATGCAGGATCTTGGTCCAGCGACTGAGAGGCGTTACTTTAATACGGGACTCACGCTGCAGGTCACAATGCATGTCTGTGCCCTAGGCGGCCCTCAAGCACTGGCGTGGCCTTTCGGACAATGCAGGTTTTCCCACACTGAACGTTGGACAACATGCCAACCACAAGGTTTCTGGCCATGGGGAAGGAGGAATTCTAATTTCTGCATCACGTTCACCCCTGTGCAGTGATTGGAGATAAGGTCTAGGTTCTGAAGCCTGAAAACCGAGGTTGGGAAGAGATGACGACCTACAGCCATAGCGGGTCCTATGTGTCCAGGTTGGGGCCAGCTGTCTGGGTGTCGTTTGGGATGTCTTGTCTCAGGCTGTGCCAGACAGGGCATTAGTATACAGGGTGGGCTGTATAATTGCTTTACAATCGAGTGGCATGCATTAGAAAATCATTTGGGGTTTCTTATTAGCAACATAGGGCAAAGTTTTTCTTCTGGAGGGCAGGCAGAGTGCTGCATTGTGGCTTCGGAATTCCCAAACTGGAGGGTTGTGGGCCAGGAGAGTGAGGACGGAAGTCTGAGAACACAAGCTAGGCTTAGGTTTCAGGGCAAGGACATGGCAGGCACACTCTGCAGAGCTGAATTGAGATCTCATGCGTCTGAAGTCAGGTCGAGGTTCAGACTTTGGCTCAGGTTTGAGTTTCTGTCCATGTTGGCCCCTTCAGGAAGGGCGGGCATTATGAGGCCATGGGGGTTTTCCGACTTTTGGAGTTGTGAGATGCTCCAAACCGCAAGGATTCCTTCTGTGGGACAATTAAGATTTGTTGGATGGCTCCAGGACGCGTTATAAGGTATTTTTCCAGAAAAGGGTTCTAAGTATGGATGCCTAGGCAGCCAGCCTCACATTCCAATTGTCTCCTAGCAACAAGAAACGTTTGATCTGCTGGCTTGGGGTAGCAACAGAGGGGGCTGAGTTGAAATGGACTTTCCTGAGGATGGTCTTAATGTTGGTTTGAGTCCATGGAGACCTTGGTATGGGGCAGTGGCACCAGGGCCTTGAAGGATTCTCCTAACCAGAGGTTATGACAAAGCTCCAATGAGCAAATTTCCATGGGGAGACGAGATTTGTTCCTATTGGTGCCTCAGGAAACCACCATATGCTGGTATTGGAAACGAGGCCTCTGAGGAGAGATGCCTGGAAACCAAAGCAAAGGATCTGATTAGGGCCTAGGGGCCTGTCCGGTTCAATAGTCTTCTCTGGGGACATCTGTTGTCTGAGTGGAGGTAGTTGCTCAGCTGGTTTTAGATCACCCCTGTTTGTCCTGGTCGACCTACACTATTGGGATGGCCTTGGTGACTTTGGAGGTTTTTCCTAATTTGCAAGGTTGTGGCCAATGGAATGGGAAGATTTCCCTTGAAAGGGAAGCACAGTCCTGAGGTGTGGCTCCAGGGACCCAAGTGTGGAGCGTGTGTGGTCCAGGGCTATTTGGACAAAAGTCTGAAAACAGAAACTCCACTTAGGTTGTGGGATGTAGGTATGGCCGGCCCTATCTATAGACCGTGAGGAGACCTCCTCGGGATATGAACAAAGGGCGAATGTGAGGTGCTTGCTCATGCTTTTTTTTTTTTTTTTTTTTTTCTGGAAATGTGTCACCGATTGCCATGGAATGTCGGGGTGTCCTCATGGGCCATCGAAGAGGCTCCCTTTTTGGTGATTTGACCCGATCCCAAGAGTTTGGGGTCATTCTGTGGGAAGGGAGGAGGCCTTTCTGGGTTTTTTTGTTTATTTTTTTTATTTTTTTTTAACCTCCGGTGGACCACCAAAAGAGGGATTCCAGAGCAGAGTCGTGGGTGGGGGCAACTGGACAACCAGACCTCTGGTTAACATTGGGACCTAAGAACATGGCAAGCCCCACATGTGGGCTCTTGGTCCAGACACTGAGAGGCCTTCCTTGAGGATAGGTCTCACACTGAGTTTCACAATGTGGTTTTGTGCCCAAGGATCCCCTACAGTCAGGGCGTGGCCTAAAGTACCATGCAGGTGCCTCCTACACTGAACGTTGCACAGTATGGGAACCACAAGTTTTCTGGCCATGGGGAAGATGGAGTTCTAATTTCTGCAACACTTTCACTCCTGGACTGTGATTGGATTTAAGGTCTAGGTTCTGAAGCCTGAAAACTGAGCTTGGGAAGAGATGAAGCCCTAAGGCCATGGTGTGTCTGATGTGCTCAGTGTTCGGCCAGCTGTTGAGTGTGGGTTGGGAGGGGCAGGCTCAGGCTGTGGCAGACAGGGAATAAGTGCCCAGGGTAGACTGTATCATTGGGGTGCAGTCGAGTTTCGTGCAGGATGGTACTCATTTGTGGTTACTGGGTAGCCCCAGAGGGCAACGTTTTTCTTCTGGAGGGAAGACACAGTGCCACATAGTTGTTCCAGAATTCCCAAACTGGAAGGATTGTGGGCCAGGAGTGTGAGGAAAAAATTCTGAGAACACAAGCCAGACTTAGATTTCGGGGTGACGGGACGGCAGGCACCCTCTGCAGAGATGATTCGAGATCCCGTATACCTGAAGACAGAGCTAGGATCAGACGTTGGCTTAGGTCGGAGTTTCTGTCCATGAAGGCCTCTTCATGAAGGGGAGAGTGTCACGAGGACATGGAGGTTGTCCGACGATGGGAATTGTGAGATGCTCCAAACCACAATGATTTCTTCGGTGGGACAGTCGAGACCTGTTGGATGGCTCCAGGACATCCCATATGGAAGTTATCCAGAGCAGGGTTCTAAGGATGGATGCCTGGGCAGCCTGCCTCCCATTCCAGGTGTCTCAGAGAGCCAAGGCAAGTTCGATCTGCTGGATCTAGGGGAGCAACCGAGGCGGGTGTGTTGAAATGGGTGAGTTGAGGATGGGTCATAATGTGCATTTGTGTCGATGTAGACCTTGGAATGGGGTGCTTGATCCGGCGCCTTGAGGGATGTTCATAACCGGAGGTTTTGATGGAGCTCTAAAGAGTATGTTTCCTATGTAGCGAAGAGAATTGTTTTGATGAGTGCCTAAGGAATCTCCCATATGCTGGTATTCGAAACCAGGCCTCTGAGGAGAGATGACTGGAATCAAAAGCAATGGATATGATTAGAGCCTAAGTGCCCGGCAAGTTCAATCTTATTCTATGGGAATATCTGTCTCTGTGTCTGAGTGGAGTTGGTTTCCTAACTTGTGAAAGATCATTCCTGTTTGTCCTGGGAAGCCAACACAATTCGGATGGCCTGGGGGAGTTTGGAGGATTCTCCTAATCTATAGGGTTGTGGCCAATGGAAATGGAAGAATTCCCCTGGAGAGGGAAGCCACAGTCCTGAGGTGTGGCTCCAGGGGCCCCAGCTTGGATGGTGTGTGGGCCAGGACTGTGGGGACAGAAGTCTGAAAACACAAACTCAGCTTAGGTTTGGGGATGTATGTATGAAGGCTCGATCTACAGACCGTGAGAATTTTCCGGGCTATGAACAAAGAGCGAGTATGTGGCGCTTGCTCAGGGTTTTGTCTCTGGATTTTGTGTCAATGGTGGCCGTGGAATGTCGGGGTGTCCTCAAGGGCCATGGACAATTCTTTCTCTGGTGATTTGGCCTGATCCCAAGTGGTTGGGATCATTCTGTGGATGGGAAGAGTCCTTTCTGTATTTTTTTTTTTTTTTTTACCTCAGGTGTCCCACCAAAGAGGGATTCCCGAGTAGAGCCCTGAGTAGGGGTGACTAGACATCTCGAACTCTGGTTGAGATTGGGGGACTAGGGGCTTGGCAAGCCCCATATGTGGGCTGTTGTTCCAGTCACTAAGAGGCTTTACATGAGGATAGGGCTCACGCTGAGGTTAACAATGTGTGTTTGTGCAAATTGTGGCCCTCTGGAATAGGTGGGGCCTCATAGTCCATGCTGCTTTCTCCTACAATGAACATTGGACAACATGCCAACCACTAGGTTTCTTGCCAAGGCGAAGGAGAAGTTCTGATTCTTGCATCACATTCACTCCTGAGCAGTGAGTGGAGATAAGGTCTAGGTTCTGAAGGTGAAAACTGAGGTTGGGTAGAGATGATAGCCTAAAGCCATTGTGGGTGTGATATGCTCTGTGTACGGCCAGCTGTCTGGGTGTTGGACTGGAGGTCTGCCCTCAGGCTGTGTCAGACAGGGCTTTAGTGCACAGGCTAGACTGTATAATTGGGGTATGGTCGAGTGGCATGCAGGTTGTTACTCATTTGGCGTTTCTGGTTAGCCCTATAGGGCAACATTTTTCTTCTGGAGGGCAGGCAGAGTGCTGCATTGTGTCTCCAGAATTGCCAATCTGGAGGGGTGTGGCCAGGATTGTGAGGAAGGAAGTCTGAAAACACAAGCTAGCACGAGTTTTGGGGCCAAGAGCATGGCAGGCCCACTCTGCAAGGCTGAATCGAGATCTCCTGCAGGTGAGGTCAGGGCGATTATCAGATGTTGCCTCAAGCCAGAGTTTGTGTCCATGACGGCCCCTTCCTGAAGGGGGTGGGGGCGTCATGAGTTCAGGGAGGTTTCCCTACGCTGGGAGTTGTGAGCTGCTCCCAACTTCAAAGTTTCCTTCTTCAGGACAGTCGAGTACTATTGGATGGTTCCAGGATGCCCCATAGAGAAAGACTCGAGAGCAGGTGCCTAAGCATGGATGCCGAGAAACGCCAACTCACCTTCCCATTGCTAGGTCCAGACAAGGCACGCTCAATCTGCGGGCTCTTGGGTGAGCTACCTAGAAGGCTGAGTTTAAATGGACTCTGCCGAGGATGAGTCATAATGTGGGTTGGTGGCCATGGAGACCTTGGAATGTGGCAGTAGTTAAGGGACTCTGCAGGATTCTCCAACCCGAAGGGCTTGACACAACTCCAACAAGGAAGCTTCCCATGTGGAG
Source organism: Mustela nivalis (assembly GCF_964662115.1). Lineage (NCBI taxonomy): Eukaryota > Metazoa > Chordata > Mammalia > Carnivora > Mustelidae > Mustela > Mustela nivalis. The sequence goes on along the minus strand of NW_028136304.1, from coordinate 668,911 downwards.
ATGAGAGGTCTTCTGTCTTGTGCCTCAGGAAAGCCCCATATGCTGGTCTTCGAACCCAGGCCTCTGAGGAGTGATACCTGGACACCAAAGCAAGAGTTCATAATAGGGCCTAGGGGCCTGTCTGGTTCAATCTTCTGTCTCTGCGGATATCTGTCTGTGTGTCTGCATGGAGGTAGTAGTTGCTCAGCTTGTGTCATAATGCCCCTATTTGTCCAGTGCGGCTTGCGGTAGTGGGATGTCCTTGGGGACCTTGAGGTTACTACTATTTTGTAGAGTTGTGGCCAATGGAATGGGCAGTTTCTTAGGAGAGAGCAGGCACAGTTCTGTGGTGTAGCTCCAGAGACCCCAGCCTGGAGGCTGTGTGGGCCATGGCTGTGCAGACAGACATCCAAAAACCCTAACTCAGCTCAGGTTTGGGGCCGAGGTTACGGCAGGCCTGATCTACAGTCCATGAGGGGAACTCCTCTGGATATGAAAGAAGGGTGAGAGGGAGGCAGTCGCTCAGGCTTTTGTCTCTGGATGTTTTGTCCACAATGGCCGTTTAATGTAGGAGTTGCCTCATGGGTCGTAGAAGTCTCCCTCTCTGGTAGTTTGTCCAGCCCCCAAGAGTTTGGGGTCATTCTGTGGGAAGGGAAGTGTCCTGTTTTCTGCTTCATGTGTCCCCCCAGTAGAGGGATTCTAGAGCATAGCAGTGGGTACTGACAACTGGAATACTCGCCCTCTGGTTAAGCCTGGGGGCCTATGGATATGACAAGCCCCATATGCAGGATCTTGGTCCAGCCACTGAGAGGCGTTACTTTAATACGGGACTCACGCTGCAGGTCACAATGCATGTCTGTGCCCTAGGCGGCCCTCAAGCACTGGCGTGGCCTTTCGGACAATGCAGGTTTTCCCACATTGAACGTTGGACAACACGCCAACCACAAGGTTTCTGGCCATGAGGAAGGAGGAATTCTAATTTCTGCATCACGTTCACCCCTGGGCAGTGATTGGTGATAAGGTCTAGGTTCTGAAGCCTGAAAACCGAGGTTGGGAAGAGATGACGACCTACAGCCATAGCGGGTCCTATGTGTCCAGGTTGGGGCCAGCTGTCTGGGTGTCGTTTGGGATGTCTTGTCTCAGGCTGTGCCAGACAGGGCATTAGTATACAGCGTGGGCTGTATAATTGCTTTACAATCGAGTGGCATGCATTAGAAAATCATTTGGGGTTTCTTATTAGCAGCATAGGGCAAAGTTTTTCTTCTGGAGGGCAGGCAGAGTGCTGCATTGTGGCTTCGGAATTCCCAAACTGGAGGGCTTGTGGGCCAGGAGAGTGAGGACGGAAGTCTGAGAACACAAGCTAGGCTTAGGTTTCGGGGCAAGGACATGAAAGGCACACTCTGCAGAGCTGAATTGAGATCTCATGCGTCTGAAGTCAGGTCGAGGTTCAGACTTTGGCTCAGGTTTGAGTTTCTGTCCATGTTGGCCCCTTCAGGAAGGGGGGGCATTAGGAGGCCATGGGGTTTTTCCACTATTGGAGTTGTGAGATGCTCCAAACCGCAAGGATTCCTTCTGTGGGACAATTAAGATTTGTTGGATGGCTCCAGGACGTCTTATAAGGTATTTTTCCAGAACAGGGTTCTAAGTATGGATGCCTGGGCAGCCAGCCTCACATTCCAATTGTCTCCTAGCAACAAGAAACGTTTGATCTGCTGGCTTGGGGTAGCAACAGAGGGGGCTGAGTTGAAATGGACTTTCCTGAGGATGGTCTTAATGTTGGTTTGAGTCCATGGAGACCTTGGTATGGGGCAGTGGCACCAGGGCCCTGAAGGATTCTCCTAACCAGAGGTTATGACAAAGCTCCAATGAGCAAGTTTTCCATGGGGAGACGAGATTTGTTCTTATTGGTGCCTCGGGAAACCACCATATGCTGGTATTGGAAACGAGGCCTCTGATTACAGATGCCTGGAAACCAAAGCAATGGATCTGATTAGGGCCTAGGGGCCTGTCCGGTTCAATATTCTTCTCTGGGGACATCTGTTGTCTGAGTGGAGGTAGTTGCTCAGCTGGTTTGAGATCACCCCTGTTTGTCCTGGGCAGCCTACACTATTGGGATGGCCTCGGTGACTTTGGAGGTTTTTCCAAATTTGCAAGGTTGTGGCCAATGGAATGGGAATAATTCCCTTGAAAGGGAAGCACAGTCCTGAGGCGTGGCTCCAGGGACCCAAGTGTGGAGCGTGTGTGGTCCAGGCCTGTGGGGACAGAAGTCTGAAAACACAAAATCAGCTTAGGTTTGGGGATGTATGTATAAAGGCTCGATCTACAGACCGTGAGAATTTTCTGGGCTATGAACAAAGGGCGAGTATGTGGCGCTTGCTCAGGGTTTTGTCTCTGGATTTTGTGTCAATGGTGGCCGTGGAATGTCGGGGTGTCCTCAAGGGCCATGGACAATTCTTTCTCTGGTGATTTGGCCTGATCCCAAGTTGTTGGGATCATTCTGTGGATGGGAAGAGTCCTTTCTGTATTTTTTTTTTTACCTCAAGTGTCCCACCAAAGAGGGATTCCTGAGTAGAGCCCTGAGTAGGGATGACTAGACATCTCGAACTCTGGTTGAGATTGGGGGACTAGGGGCTTGGCAAGCCCCATATGGGGGCTGTTGTTCCAGTCACTAAAAGGCTTTACATGAGGATAGGGCTCACGCTGAGGGTCACAATGTGTATTTGTGCACATTGTGGCCCTCAGGGATAGGTGGGGCCTCATTGTCATTGCTGCTTTCTCCTACAATGAACATTGGACAACATGCCAACCACTAGGTTTCTTGCCAAGGCGAAGGAGAATTTCTGATTCTTGCATCACGTTCACTCCTGAGCAGTGAGTGGAGATAAGTTCTAGGTTCTGAAGGTGAAAACTGAGGTTGGGTAGAGATGATGGCCTAAAGCCATTGTGAGTGTGATATGCTCTGTGTACGGCCAGCTGTCTGGGTGTTGGACTGGAGGTCTGCCCTCAGGCTGTGTCAGACAGGGCTTTAGTGCACAGGCTAGACTGTATAATTGGGGTATGGTCGAGTGGCATGCAGGTTGTTACTCATTTGGCGTTTCTGGTTAGCCCTATAGGGCAACATTTTTCTTCTGGAGGGCGGGCAGAGTGCTGCATTGTGTCTCCAGAATTGCCAAACTGGAGGGGTGTGGCCAGGATTGTGAGGAAGGAAGTCTGAAAACACAAGCTAGCACGAGTTTTGGGGACAAGAGCATGGCAGGCCCACTCTGCAGAGGCTGAATCGAGATCTCCTGCACGTGAGGTCAGGGCGATTATCAGATGTTGCCTCAAGCTGGAGTTTGTGTCCATGACGGCCCCTTCCTGAAGGGGGTGGGGGGCGTCATGAGTCCAGGGAGGTTTCCCTACTCTGGGAGTTGTGAGCTGCTCCAAACTTCAAAGTTTCCTTCTTCAGGACAGTCGAGTACTATTGGATGGTTCCAGGATGCCCCATACAGAAAGACTCAGAGCAGGGGCCTAAGCATGGATGCCGAGAAACGCCAACTCACCTTCCCATTGCTTGGTCGAGACAAGGCACGCTCAATCTGCGGGCTCTTGGGTGAGCTACACAGAAGGCTGAGTTTAATGGACTCTGCCGAGGATGAGTCATAATGTGGGTTGGTGGCCATGGAGACCTTGGAATGTGGCAGTAGTTAAGGGACTCTGCAGGATTCTCCAACGCGAAGGGCTTGACACAACTCCAACAAGGAAGCTTCCCATGTGGAGATGAGAGGTCTTCTGTCTGGTGCCTCAGGAAAGCCCCGTATGCTGGTCTTCGAACCCAGGCCTCTGAGGAGTGATACCTGGACACCAAAGCAAGAGTTCATAATAGGGCCTAGGGGCCTGTCTGGTTCAATCTTCTGTCTCTGCGGATATCTGTCTGTGTGTCTGCATGGAGGTAGTAGTTGCTCAGGTTGTGTCATAATGCCCCTATTTGTCCAGTGCGGCTTGCGGTAGTGGGATGTCCTTGGGGACCTTGAGGTTTCTACTATTTTGTAGAGTTGTGGCCAATGGAATGGGCAGTTTCTTAGGAGAGAGCAGGCACAGTACTGTGGTGTGGCTCCAGAGACCCCAGCCTGGAGGCTGTGTGGGCCATGGCTGTGCAGACAGACATCCAAAAACCCTAACTCAGCTCAGGTTTGGGGCCGAGGTTACGGCAGGCCTGATCTACAGTCCATGAGGGGAGCTCCTCTGGATATGAAAGAAGGGTGAGAGGGAGGCAGTCGCTCAGGCTTTTGTCTCTGGATGTTTTGTCCACAATGGCCGTTTAATGTAGGAGTTGCCTCATGGGTCGTAGAAGTCTCCCTCTCTGGTAGTTTGTCCAGCCCCCAAGAGTTTGGGGTCATTCTGTGGGAAGGGAAGTGTCCTGTTTTCTGCTTCATGTGTCCCCCCAGTAGAGGGATTCTAGAGCATAGCAGTGGGTACTGACAACTGGAATACTCGCCCTCTGGTTAAGCCTGGGGGCCTATGGATATGACAAGCCCCATATGCAGGATCTTGGTCCAGCCACTGAGAGGCGTTACTTTAATACGGGACTCACGCTGCAGGTCACAATGCATGTCTGTGCCCTACGCGGCCCTCAAGCACTGGCGTGGCCTTTCGGACAATGCAGGTTTTCCCACATTGAACGTTGGACAACATGCCAACCACAAGGTTTCTGGCCATGGGGAAGGAGGAATTCTAATTTCTGCATCACGTTCACCCCTGGGCAGTGATTGGAGATAAGGTCTAGGTTCTGAAGCCTGAAAACCGAGGTTGGGAAGAGATGACGACTTACAGCCATAGCGGGTCCTATGTGTCCAGGTTGGGGCCAGCTGTCTGGGTGTCGTTTGTGATGTCTTGTCTCAGGCTGTGCCAGACAGGGCATTAGTATACAGGGTGGGCTGTATAATTGCTTTACAATCGAGTGGCATGCATTAGAAAATCATTTGGGGTTTCTTATTAGCAGCATAGGGCAAAGTTTTTCTTCTGGAGGGCAGGCAGAGTGCTGCATTGTGGCTTCGGAATTCCCAAACTGGAGGGCTTGTGGGCCAGGAGAGTGGGGACGGAAGTCTGAGAACACAAGCTAGGCTTAGGTGTCGGGGCAAGGACATGGCAGGCACACTCTGCAGAGCTCAATTGAGATCTCATGCGACTGAAGTCAGGTCGAGGTTCAGACTTTGGCTCAGGTTTGAGTTTCTGTCCATGTTGGCCCCTTCAGGAAGGGGGGGCATTATGAGGCCATGGGGGTTTTCCCACTATTGGAGTTGTGAGATGCTCCAAACCGCAAGGATTCCTTCTGTGGGACAATTAAGATTTGTTGGATGGCTCCAGGACGTCTTATAAGGTATTTTTCCAGAACAGGGTTCTAAGTATGGATGCCTGGGCAGCCAGCCTCACATTCCAATTGTCTCCTAGCAACAAGAAACGTTTGATCTGCTGGCTTGGGGTAGCAACAGAGGGGGCTGAGTTGAAATGGACTTTCCTGAGGATGGTCTTAATGTTGGTTTGAGTCCATGGAGACCTTGGTATGGGGCAGTGGCACCAGGGCCCTGAAGGATTCTCCTAACCAGAGGTTATGACAAAGCTCCAATGAGCAAGTTTTCCATGGGGAGACGAGATTTGTTCTTATTGGTGCCTCAGGAAACCACCATATGCTGGTATTGGAAACGAGGCCTCTGAGGACAGATGCCTGGAAACCAAAGCAATGGATCTGATTAGGGCCTAGGGGCCTGTCCGGTTCAATATTCTTCTCTTGGGACATCTGTTGTCTGAGTGGATGTAGTTGCTCAGCTGGTTTGAGATCACCCCTGTTTTTCCTAGGCAGCCTACACTATTGGGATGGCCTCAGTGACTTTGGAGGTTTTTCCAAATTTGCAAGGTTGTGGCCAATGGAATGGGAATAATTCCCTTGAAAGGGAAGCACAGTCCTGAGGTGTGGCTCCAGGGACCCAAGTGTGGAGAGTGTGTGGTCCAGGCCTGTGGGGACAGAAGTCTGAAAACACAAACTCAGCTTAGGTTTGGGGATGTATGTATAAAGGCTCGATCTACAGACCGTGAGAATTTTCCGGGCTATGAACAAAGGGCGAGTATGTGGCGCTTGCTCAGGGTTTTGTCTCTGGATTTTGTGTCAATGGTGGCCGTGGAATGTCGGGGTGTCCTCAAGGGCCATGGACAATTCTTTCTCTGGTGATTTGGCCTGATCCCAAGTTGTTGGGATCATTCTGTGGATGGGAAGATTCCTTTCTGTATTTTTTTTTTTACCTCAAGTGTCCCACCAAAGAGGGATTCCCGAGTAGAGCCCTGAGTAGGGGTGACTAGACATCTCGAACTCTGGTTGAGATTGGGGGACTAGGGGCTTGGCAAGCCCCATATGGGGGCTGTTGTTCCAGTCACTAAGAGGCTTTACATGAGCATAGGGCTCACGCTGAGGGTCACAATGTGTGTTTGTGCACATTGTGGCCCTCAGGGATAGGTGGGGCCTCATAGTCCATGCTGCTTTCTCCTACAATGAACATTGGACAACATGCCAACCAATAGGTTTCTTGCCAAGGCGAAGGAAAGTTCTGATTCTTGCATCACGTTCACTCCTGAGCAGTGAGTGGAGATAAGGTCTAGGTTCTGAAGGTGAAAACTGAGGTGGGGTAGAGATGATGGCCTAAAGCCATTGTGGGTGTGATATGCTCGGTGTACGGCCAGCTGTCTGGGTGTTGGACTGGAGGTCTGCCCTCAGGCTGTGTCAGACAGGGCTTTAGTGCACAGGCTAGACTGTATAATTGGGTTATGGTCGAGTGGCATGCAGGTTGTTACTCATTTGGCGTTTCTGGTTAGCCCTATAGGGCAACATTTTTCTTCTGGAGGGCAGGCAGAGTGCTGCATTGTGTCTCCAGAATTGCCAAACTGGAGGGGTGTGGCCAGGATTGTGAGGAAGGAAGTCTGAAAACACAAGCTAGCACGAGTTTTGGGGCCAAGAGCATGGCAGGCCCACTCTGCAGAGGCTGAATCGAGATCTCCTGCACGTGAGGTCCGGGCGATTATCAGATGTTGCCTCAAGCTGGAGTTTGTGTCCATGACGGCCCCTTCCTGAAGGGGGGGGGGCGTCATGAGTCCAGGGAGGTTTCCCTACGCTGGGAGTTGTGAGCTGCTCCATACTTCAAAGTTTCCTTCTTCAGGACAGTCGAGTACTATTGGATGGTTCCAGGATGCCCCATACAGAAAGACTCGAGAGCAGGGCCCTAAGCATGGATGCCGAGAAACGCCAACTCACCTTCCCATTGCTTGGTCGAGACAAGGCACGCTCAATCTGCGGGCTCTTGGGTGAGCTACCCAGAAGGCTGAGTTTAAATGGACTCTCCTGAGGATGAGTCATAATGTGGGTTGGTGGCCATGGAGACCTTGGAATGTGGCAGTAGCTAAGGGACTCTGCAGGATTCTCCAACCCGAAGGGCTTGACACAACTCCAACAAGGAAGCTTCCCATGTGGAGATGAGAGGTCTTCTGTCTGGTGCCTCAGGAAAGCCCCGTATGCTGGTCTTCGAACCCAGGCCTCTGAGGAGTGATACCTGGACACCAAAGCAAGAGTTCATAATAGGGCCTAGGGGCCTGTCTGGTTCAATCTTCTGTCTCTGCGGATATCTCTCTGTGTGTCTGCATGGAGGTAGTAATTGCTCAGCTTGTGTCATAATGCCCCTATTTGTCCAGTGCGGCTTGCGGTAGTGGGATGTCCTTGGGGACCTTGAGGTTTCTACTATTTTGTAGAGTTGTGGCCAATGGAATGGGCAGTTTCTTAGGAGAGAGCAGGCACAGTTCTGTGGTGTGGCTCCAGAGACCCCAGCCTGGAGGCTGTGTGGGCCATGGCTGTGCAGACAGACATCCAAAAACCCTAACTCAGCTCAGGTTTGGGGCCGAGGTTACGGCAGGCCTGATCTACAGTCCATGAGGGGAGCTCCTCTGGATATGAAAGAAGGGTGAGAGGGAGGCAGTCGCTCAGGCTTTTGTCTCTGGATGTTTTGTCCACAATGGCCGTTTAATGTAGGAGTTGCCTCATGGGTCGTAGAAGTCTCCCTCTCTGGTAGTTTGTCCATCCCCCAAGAGTTTGGGGTCATTCTGTGGGAAGGGAAGTGTCCTGTTTTCTGCTTCATGTGTCCCCCCAGTAGAGGGATTCTAGAGCATAGCAGTGGGTACTGACAACTGGAATACTCGCCCTCTGGTTAAGCCTGGGGGCCTATGGATATGACAAGCCCCATATGCAGGATCTTGGTCCAGCCACTGAGAGGCGTTACTTTAATACGGGACTCACGCAGCAGGTCACAATGCATGTCTGTGCCCTAGGCGGCCCTCAAGCACTGGCGTGGCCTTTCGGACAATGCAGGTTTTCCCACATTGAACGTTGGACAACATGCCAACCACAAGGTTTCTGGCCATGGGAAAGGAGGAATTCTAATTTCTGCATCACGTTCACCCCTGGGCAGTGATTGGAGATAAGGTCTAGGTTCTGAAGCCTGAAAACCGAGGTTGGGAAGAGATGACGACCTACAGCCATAGCGGGTCCTATGTGTCCAGGTTGGGGCTAGCTGTCTGGGTGTCGTTTGGGATGTCTTGTCTCAGGCTGTGCCAGACAGGGCATTAGAATACAGGGTGGGCTGTATAATTGCTTTACAATCGAGTGGCATGCATTAGAAAATCATTTGGGGTTTCTTATTAGCAGCATAGGGCAAAGTTTTTCTTCTGGAGGGCAGGCAGAGTGCTGCATTGTGGCTTCGGAATTCCCAAACTGGAGGGCTTGTGGGCCAGGAGAGTGGGGACGGAAGTCTGAGAACACAAGCTAGGCTTAGGTGTCGGGGCAAGGACATGGCAGGCACACTCTGCAGAGCTGAATTGAGATCTCATGCGACTGAAGTCAGGTCGAGGTTCAGACTTTGGCTCAGGTTTGAGTTTCTGTCCATGTTGGCCCCTTCAGGAAGGGGGGGCATTATGAGGCCATGGGGGTTTTCCCACTATTGGAGTTGTGAGATGCTCCAAACCGCAAGGATTCCTTCTGTGGGACAATTAAGATTTGTTGGATGGCTCCAGGACGTCTTATAAGGTATTTTTCCAGAACAGGGTTCTAAGTATGGATGCCTGGGCAGCCAGCCTCACATTCCAATTGTCTCCTAGCAACAAGAAACGTTTGATCTGCTGGCTTGGGGTAGCAACAGAGGGGGCTGAGTTGAAATGGACTTTCCTGAGGATGGTCTTAATGTTGGTTTGAGTCCATGGAGACCTTGGTATGGGGCAGTGGCACCAGGGCCCTGAAGGATTCTCCTAACCAGAGGTTATGAAAAAGCGCCAATGAGCAAGTTTTCCAAGGGGAGACGAGATTTGTTCTTATTTGTGCCTCAGGAAACCACCATATGCTGGTATTGGAAACGAGGCCTCTGAGGAGAGATGCCTGGAAACCAAAGCATTGGATCTGATTAGGGCCTTGGGGCCTGTCCGGTTCAATATTCTTCTCTGGGGACATCTGTTGTCTGAGTGGAGGTAGTTGCTCAGCTGGTTTGGGATCACCCCTGTTTGTCCTGGGCGGCCTACACTATTGGGATGGCCTCGGTGACTTTGGAGGTTTTTCCTAATTTGCAAGTTTGTGGCCAATGGAATGGGAAGAATTCCTTTGAAAGGGAAGCACAGTCCTGAGGTGTGGCTCCAGGGACCCAAGTGTGGACCGTGTGTGGTCCAGGGCTATTTGGACAAAAGTCTTAAAACACAAACTCCACTTAGGTTGGGGGATGTATGTATGGCCGGCCCGATCTATAGACCGTGAGGAGACCTCTTCGGGATATGAACAAAGGGCGAATGTGAGGTGCTTGCTCATGCTTTTTTTTTTTTTTTTTTTTTTTCTGGAAATGTGTCACCGATTGCCATGGAATGTCGGGGTGTCCTCATGGGCCATTGATGAGGCTCCCTTTCTGGGGATTTGACCCGATACCAAGAGTTTGGGGTCATTCTGCGGGAAGGGAGGAGGCCTTTATGTTTTTTTTGTTTATTTTTTTTTGTTTTGTTTTTTTTTGTTTTTTTTTTTTTTTTTTACCTCAGGTGGACCACCAAAAGAGGGATTCCAGAGAAGAGTCGTGGGTGCGGGCAACTGGACAACCGGAGCTCTGGTTAACATTGGGACCTAAGAACATGGCAAGCCCCATATGTGGGCTCTTGGTCCAGACACTGAGAGGCCTTCCTTGAGGATAGGTCTCACACTGAGTTTCACAATGTGGTTTTGTGCCCAAGGAGCCCCTCAAGTCAGGGCGTGGCCAAATGTACCATGCTGGTTTCTCCTACACTGAACGTTGCACTGTATTGGAACCACAAGTTTTCTGGCAATGGGGAAGATGGAGTTCTAATTTCTGCAACACTTTCACTCCGGGACTGTGATTGGATTTAAGGTCAGGGTTCTGAAGCCTGAAAACTGAGCTTGGGAAGAGATGAAGCCCTAAGGCCATGGTGTGTCCTATGTGCTCAGTGTTCGGCCAGCTGTTGAGTGTGGGTTGGAAGGTGCAGGCTCAGGCTGTGGCAGACAGGGAATTAGTGCCCAGGCTAGACTGTATCATTGGGATGCAGTCGAGTTTCGTGCAGGATGGTACTCATTTGTGGTTACTGGGTAGCCCCAGAGGGAAAAGTTTTTCTTCTGGAGGGAAGACACAGTGCCACATAGTGGCTCCAGAATTCCCAAACTGGAAGGCTTGTGGGCCAGGAGTGTGAGGAAAAAATTCTGAGAACACAAGCCAGACTTAGATTTCGGGGTGAGGGGACGGCAGGCACCCTCTGCAGAGATGATTCGAGATCCCGTATACTTGAAGACAGAGCTAGGATCAGACGTTTTCTTAGGTCGGAGTTTCTGTCCATGACGGCCCCTTCATGAAGGGGAGGGTGTCACGAGAACATGGAGGTTTTCCCACTATGGGAATTGTGAGATGCTCCAAACCACAATGATTCCTTCTGTGGGACAGTCGAGACATGTTGGATGGCTCCAGGACATCCCATAAGGAAGTTATCCAGAGCAGGGTTCTAAGGATGGATGCCTGGGCAGCCTGCCTCCCATTCCAGGTGTCTCAGAGAGCCAAGGCAAGTTCGATCTGTTGGATCTAGGGGAGCAACCGAGGCGGGTGTTTTGAAAAAGGTGAGTTGAGGATGGGTCATAATGTGCATTTGTGTCCATGTAGACCTTGGAATGGGGTGCTTGATCCGGGGCCTTGAGGGATGTTCATAACCGGAGGTTTTGATGGAGCTCTAAAGAGTATGTTTCCTATGTAGAGAAGAGAATTGTTTTGATGAGTGCCTAAGGAGTCTCCCATATGCTGGTATTGGAAACCAGGCCTCTGAGGAGAGATGACTGGAATCAAAAGCAATGGATCTGATTAGGGCCTAAGTGCCCTTCCAGTTCAATCTTATTCTATGGGGATATCTGTCTCTGGGTCTGAGTGGAGTTGGTTTCCTAACTTGTGAAAGATCATCCCTGTTTGTCCTGGGCAGCCAACACAATTCAGATGGCCTGGGGGAGTTTGGAGGATTCTCCTAATCTATAGGGTTGTGGCCAATGGAAATGGCAGAATTCCCCTGGAGAGGGAAGCCACAGTCCTGAGGTGTGGCTCCAGGGGCCCCAGCTTGGATGTTGTGTGGGCCAGGACTGTGGCGACAGAAGTCTGAAAACACAAACTCAGCTTAGGTTTGGGGATGTATGTATGAAGGCTCGATCTACAGACCGTGAGAATTTTCCGGGCTATGAACAAAGGGCGAGTATGTGGCGCTTGCTCAGGGTTTTGTCTCTGGATTTTGTGTCAATGGTGGCCGTGGAATGTCGGGGTGTCCTCAAGGGCCAAGGACAATTCTTTTTCTGGTGATTTGGCCTGATCCCAAGTGGTTGGGATCATTCTGTGAATGGGAAGAGTCCTTTATGTATTTTTTTTTTTTTTACCTCAGGTGTCCCACCAAAGAGGGATTCCCGAGTAGAGCCCTGAGTAGGGGTGACTAGACATCTCGAACTCTGGTTGAGATTGGGGGACTAGGGGCTTGGCAAGCCCCATATGTGGGCTGTTGTTCCAGTCACTAAGAGGCTTTACATGAGGATAGGGCTCACGCTGAGGTTAACAATGTGTGTTTGTGCAAATTGTGGCCCTCTGGAATAGGTGGGGCCTCATAGTCCATGCTGCTTTCTCCTACAATGAACATTGGACAACATGCCAACCACTAGGTTTCTTGCCAAGGCGAAGGATAAGTTCTGATTCTTGCATCACGTTCACTCCTGAGCAGTGAGTGGAGATAAGGTCTAGGTTCTGAAGGTGAAAATTGAGGTTGGGTAGAGATGATGGCCTAAAGCCATTGTGCGTTTGATATGCTCAGTGTACGGCCAACTGTCTGGGTGTTGGACTGGAGGTATGCCCTCAGGCTGTGTCAGACAGGGCTTTAGTGCACAGGCTAGACTGTATAATTGGGGTATGGTCGAGTGGCATGCAGGTTGTTACTCATTTGGCGTTTCTGGTTAGCCCTATAGGGCAACATTTTTCTTCTGGAAGCCAGGCAGTGTGCTGCATTGTGTCTCCAGAATTTCCAAACTGGAGGGGTGTGGCCAGGATTCTGAGGACGGACTCTGGGAACACAAGTTAGGCTTAGGTTTCAGGGTGAGGGCCCAGCAGGCACACTCTCAAGTGCTGAATCGAGATCTCATGCTTCTGAATTCAGGGCGAGGCTCAGACTTTGGCTTAGGATGGTGTTTCTGTCCGTGATGGCCCATTTATGAAGGTGTGGGGCATCATGAGGAAATGGAGGTTTTCTCACAGTGTTATTGTGTGATGCTTCAAACCACAAGGATTCATTTTGCGAGACAGTCAAGACAGGTTGGTTGGATTCAAGACGTCCCATAAAGAAGTTCTCCAGAGCAGGGTTCTAAGGATGGATGCCTGGGAAGCCCGCCTCCCATTCTAACTGTCTCCTAGTGACAAGGAAGGTTTGATCTGCTGGCTCTGGGTGAGCAGCCGAAAGGGCTGATTTGAAATGGACTCTCCTGAGCATGGATCATAATGTAAGTTTTTGTCCTTGGAGACCTTGGGATTGGGCCATGGTGCCAGCGCCCTGAAGGATCCTCCTAACCTGAGGTATTGACACAGCTCCAAAGAGCAAGTTTCCCATGTGGAGATGAGATCTGTTCTGATTGTTTCCTTAGGAAACCCCCATATTCTGATATTGGAAACCAGGCCTCTGAGGAGAGATACCTAGAAACCAAAGCAATGCATCAGAAGTTGGATCAGGTTGGAGTTTCTGTCCATGATGGCCCCTTTATAAGGGGAGCATCTCATGAGGCCATGTAGGTTTTCCCACGATAGGAGTTGTGAGATGCTCCAATCTGCAAGGATTCCTTCTGTGGGACAGTCAAGACCTTTTGGAAGGCTCCAGGATATCCCATATGGAACGGCGCCAGAGCAGGATTCCATGGATGGATGCCTAGAGAGTCTGCTTTGCATTCCAGTTGTCTCCTAGCGACAAGGCAGGTTTGATATTCTGCCTCTGGGGGAGTAATCGACGGGGCTGAGTTGAAATGTACTCTCCTGCCGAATGGTCATAATGCGGGTATGTGTCCATGGAGACCTTGGAATAGGGCGGTTGCTCCGGCTACCTGAAGGTTTCTCCTAACTGGAGGCTTTTACAGAGCTCCAAAGGATAAGTTTCCCATGTGAAGACAAGATTTGTTCTGATTGGTATCTCTGGAATCCTCCATATGCTGGTATTGGAAAACAGGCCTCTGAGGAGAGATGCTTAGAAAAAAAAGCAATGGAACCAATTACATTCTAGGGGCCAGTCCAGTTTAATCTTCTTCTCTTGGGTTATCTGTCTACGGGTGAGTTGACGTCGTTGCTCAGCTTGTGAGAGATCGCCCCTCTTTGTCCTGGGTGGCCTACACTATTGGAATGGCCTCTGGGACTTTGGAGGTTTCTCCTTATCTGTAGGGTTGTGGCCAATGGAATGGGAAGAATTTCCTTGGAGAGGGCAGGCACAGTCCTGAGGTGTGGCTCCAGGGGCCTCAGTCTGGAGGGTGTGTGGGACAGGGATGTCAGGATAGAAGTCTGAAAACACAAACTCGGCTTAGGTTTGGGGACGTAGGTATGGCAGGCCCAATCTACAGACTATGAGGAGAATTTTTTGGGCTATGACCTAAGGGTGAGTGTGAACGCTTGCTGAAGCTTATGTCTCTGGATTTTGTGTCAATAGTGGCCGTGGAATGTCGGGCTGGCCTCATGGGCCATGGACGAGTCTTTCTCTCTGGACCCCAATCACTTGGGATGGCCCAATCCCAAGTGATTGGGGTCATTCTGTGAGTGGGAGGAGTCCTTTCTGTGTTTATTTACCTCAAATGTCCCACCAAAGAGGGATTCCCGAGCAGAGCTTTGAGTAGGGGTGACTAGATGTCTCTACCTCTGGTTAAGATTGGGTGACTTGGGGCATGGCAGGCCCCATATGCGGGCTCATGGTCCAGCCACTGAGAGGCTTTACTTGAGGACAGGGCTCAAACTGAGGGTCCCAATGTGTGTTTGAGCCCACCGCAGCTCTTAAGCATAGGCAGGGCCTCAGGGACCCTACACTACCCTCAGGGGCCCTACTACTACCCCTGTAGGCCCTACAGGGGTCCTACACTGAACGTTGGACAAGATGCCAACCACAAGATTCTGGCGAGAGGGAAGGAGGAGTTCTGATTTCTGCATCACGTTCACCCATGGGAAGTGAGTAGAGATAAGGTCTAGGATTCTGTAGCCTGAAAACCGAAGTTGGAAAGAGATGGCGACCTAAGGCCATGGCGGTTCAGATGTTCTCAGTGTACTGCAAGCTGTCTGTGTGTCGGTTGGGAATTCAGGCCTCAGGTTCTGTCAGAAAGGGCATTAGTGCACAGGCTAGACTATATAATTGGTGTACAGTTGAGTGACGTGCAGGTTTATCCTCATTGGAGGTTTCTGGGTAGACCCATAGGGCAATATTTTTCTTCTAGAGGGCAGGCAGAGTGCAGCACTGTGTCATCGGAAATCCCAAAATAGAGGGCGTGTGGTCCAGGAGAGTGAGGACGGAAGTCGGAGAACACTAGCTACGCTTAGGTTTTGGGGTGAGGGCACAGCAGGTACACTCTGAAGAGCTGAATCAAGATCTCGTGCATCTGAAGTCAAGGCGAGATCAGCTGTTGGCTCAGGTTGGAGTTTCTTTCCATGATCTGCCTTCATGAAGATTGGGGGCATCATGTGACCTTGGAAGCTTTCCATGATATGAGTTGTTAGGTGGTCCATGCACAAGGACTCCTGTGGCACAGTCGAGACCTGTTGGATGGCTCAAGGATGTCCCATAAGGAACGACGCAAGAGCAGGGTTCTAAGGATGGATGCCTGAAGAGCCCAACTCGCATTTCAATTGTCTCCTAGCGACAAGGCAGGTTCAATCTGCTGGCTCTGGAGTAGCAACCGAGGGGGTTTAGTTGAAATGGACTCTCCTGAGGATGGGTCATAATTTGGGATTGTGTCCATGGAGATATTCAAATGGGGCAGTGGCTCCAGTGACCTGAAGTTTTCTCCTAACTGGAGGTTATGACACAGCTCCATAGAGCAAGATTCCCATGTGGAGACGAGATTTTTTCTGATAGGTAGCTCTGGAAACCCCCTTATGCTGGTATTGGAATCCAGGCCTCTGAGGAGAGATGCCTGAAAACAAAAGCAATGGATCCAATTAGGGCCTAGGTGCCTGTCTTGTTCAATATTCTTTTCTATGGATATCTGTATAAGGTTCTGATTGGAGGTAGTGGCTCAGCTTGTGCCGAGGGTCCCTGTATGTCCAGGACATCCTACACTATTGGGATGGCCTCAGAGATTTTGGATGATTCTCCTAATCTGTCAGGTTGTGCCACATGAATGAGCAGAATTCCCTTGGAGAGGGCAGGCACAGTCCTGAGGTGTGGCTCCATGGGGCCCAGCCTTTAGTATGTGTGGGTGAGGACAATGGAGACAGAAGTCTGAAAACACAAACTCAGCTTAGGTTTGGGGACATAGGTATGGCAGGCCCGATCTACAGACCTTGAGAATTTTGGGGGCTCTGAACAAAGGGCAAGTGTGTGGCGCTTTTTCAGGTTTTTGTCTCCGGATTTTGTGTCAATGGTGGCCAAGGAATGTCAGGCTGGCCTCATCGACCATGGACGAGTATTTCTCTCTGTGGATTTGGCCAGATTCCAAGTGTTTGGGGTCATTCTTTGGATGGTAGGAGTCCTTACTTTTTTTTTTCTTTATCTTGGTTTTTTTTTTTTTTTTTTTTTACCTTATGTGTCCCACCAAAGAGGGATTCCAGAAAAGAGCTCTGAATAAGGTTGGCTAGACTTCTCAAGCTCTGGCTAGGATTGGGGGAGTAGGGGCATGGCAAGTCCCATATGCAGGCTCTTGGTCCAGCCCCGGAGAGGCTTTACTTGAGGCCAGGGTTTATGCTTAGGGTCCTAATTTGTGTTTGTGCCCATCACAGCCCTCAAGAATGTCTGAGGCCTCATTGGCCATGCTGGGTTCTCATATACTGAACGTTGGACAACATGCCAACCACAAGGTTTCTGGTCATGGGGAAGGTGAAGTTCTGATTTCTGCATCACGTACATCACTTAGTTGTGAGTGGAGATAATGTCTAGGTTCTGAATCCTGAAGACCAAGGTTGGGAAGAGATGATGACCTAAGGCCATGGCATGTTCGATGTGTTCAGTGTGAGGCCAGGTGTCTGGGTGTCGGTCACGAGGTCTGGGGTCAGGCTGTGTCAGACAGGGCATTAGTGCCCAGGCTAGACTGTATAATTGGGGTACAGTCTAGAGAATTGCAGGTTGATTCTCATTTGATGTTTCTGGGTAGACCCCTAGGGCAAAGTCTCTCTTCTGGAGGGCAGGCAGAGTGCTGCATTTTGTCTCCAGAATTCCCAAAGTGGAAGGCTTGTGGGCCAAGAGTGTGAGGATGGAAGTCTGAGAACGCGAGCTGGCTTAGGTTTTGGGGCGAGGGCAAGGCAGGCACACTCTGCAGAGCTGAATTGAGATCTCATGCATCTGAAGTCAGGGCGAGGATCAGACGGGAGTTTCTGTCCATGATGTCCTCTACCTGAAGGTGGAGGCATCACGAGGCCATGGAGGTTTTCCCACGGTGCGAGTGTGTGATGCTGCAAACCACAAGGATTCCTTCTGCAGGACAGTTGAGACCTGTTGAATGGATCAAGGACACCCCATTAGGAATTTCTCCAGAGCAGAGTTCTAACATGGATACCTGGGCAACGAACTCGCATTCCAATTGTCTCCTAGTGACAAAGCAGGTTTGATCTGCTGGCACTGGGTGAGCAACCGCCAGGTTTGTGTTGAAATGGACTCTCCTGAGGATGGGTCATAATGTGGGATTGTGTCCATTGAGACATTGGAATGGGGCGGTGGCTCCAGTGACGTGAAATTTTCTCCTAACTGGAGGTTTTGACACAGTTCCATATAGCATGATTCCCATGTGGCATGCGATTTGTTCTGATTGGTAGCTCCAGAAACCCCCATGTGCTGGTATTGGAATCCAGGCCTCTGAGGAGAGATACATGAAAACAAAAGCAATGAATTCGTTTAGGGCCTAGGTGCCTGTCCTCTTCAATCTTCTTTTCTATGGATATCTATCTACAGGTCTGATTGGAGGTAGTGGCTCAGCTTGTGGCAGATGGTCCCTGTTTGTCCCGGACATCCTACAATATTGGGGTGGCCTCGGGGACTTCGGATGTTTCTTCTAATCTGTCAGGTTGTGCCAAAGGAATGAGCAGAATTCCCATGGAGAGGGCAGGCACAGTCCTGAGGTGTGGCTCCATGGGGCCAAGCCTTGAGGGTGTGTGGGCCAGGACAATGGAGACAGAAGTCTGAAAACACAAACTTGGCTTAGGTTTGGGGACATAGGTATGGCAGGCCCGATCTACAGACCGTGAGAATTTTTCAGGCTTTGAACAAAGGGCGAGTGTGTGGCGCTTTTTCAGGCTTTTGTCTCCGGATTTTGTGTCAATGGTGGCCGTGGAATGTCAGGATGGCCTCATCAGCCATGGACGAGTATTTCTCTCTGTGAATTTGGCCCAATTCCAAGTGTTTGCGGTCATTCTTTGGACGGTAGGAGTCCTTTCTCTATTTTTTTTTTAACCTCATGTGTCCCACCAAGGAGGGATTCTAGAGAAGAGATCTGAGTAGGGGTGACTAGACTTCTCAAGCACTGGTTAAGGTTTGGGGAGTAGGGGCATGGTAATCTCCATATGTGGGCTCTTGGTCCAGCCCCGGAGAGGCTTTACTTGAGGCCAGGGTTCATGCTTAGGGTCCTAATGTGTGTTTGTGCCCATCGCAGCCCTCAAGCATGTCTGAGGCCTCATGGGCCATGCTGGTTTCTCCTACACTGCACGTTGGACAACATGCCAACCACAGGGTTTCTGGTCATGGGGAAGGAGGAGTTCTGATTTCTGCATCACGTACACGGCATGGCAGTGAGTAGAGATAAGGTCTAGATTCTGAAGCCTGAAAACCGAGGTTGGTAAGAGATGACGACCTAAGGCCATGGTGGGTCCGTTGCACTTAGTGTGCTGCCAGATGTCTGTGTCCATCATGAGGTCTGGGCTCAGGCTGTGTCAGGCAGGGCATTAGTCCCCAGGCTAGACTGTATAATTGGGGTACAGTCGAGTGATGTGAAGGTTGGTCCTCATTTGGGGTTTCTGGTTGGCCCCATAGGGCAAAGATTTTCTTCTGGAGGGCAGGCAGAGTGCTGCATTCTGGCTCCAGAATTGCCAACTTCAGGGCTTGTGGGTCAGGTGTTTTAGGACAGAAGTCTGAGAACACAAGTTCAGCTTTGAATTCGCAGCGGTGACATGGCAGGCACACTCTACAGACCTGAAATGAGATCTCGTGCATCTGAAGTCAGGGCGAGGATCAGATGTTGGCGTAGGTTGGAGTTTCTGTACATGATGTCCCCTTCATGAAGGTGGGGGGGGCATCAGGAAACCATGGAAGATTTCCAACTTTGTGAGTGTGTGATGCTCCAAACCACAAGGATTCCGTCAGCGGGACAGTCACGACCTTTTGGATGGATCAAGGACGTCCCATAAGAAATGCTCCAAAGCACAGTTCTAATGATGGATGCCTGGGCAGTCCAACTTGCATTCCAGTTGTGTCCTAGTGAAAAGGAGGATTCGATCTGCTGTCACTGGGGGAACAACCGAGGGGGCTGAATTGAAATGCACTCTCATGAGGATCAGTCATGATGTGGATTTGTGTCCATGGATCCCTTGGAATGGGGCAGTGGCTCTGTTTCCCTGAAGAATTCTCCTAACCTGAGGTTTTGATGCAGCTCCAAAGAGCAAGTTTCCCATGTAGAGACGAGATTTGTTCTGAAACCCCCACAACCTGGTATTGGAAACCAAGCATCTGGGGAACAATGCCTGGAATCCAAAGCAATGGATCTGATTACGGTCTAGGGGCCTGTCCTTTTCAATATTCTCCTCTGAGTGTCTCTGTCTAAGATTCATAATGGAGGTCACTGCTCCGCTTGTGTCAGATCACCCATGTTTGTTGGGGGAGGCCAACACTATTGGGCTGGTCTTGGGAATTGGAGGTTTCTCCTAATCTGTAAGGTTGTGGCAAATGAAACGGGCAGAGTTCCCTTGGAGAGCACTGGCACAGTCCTTAGGTGTGACACCACCTTTCTGGGTGTCATCCAGGAGGTCCAGGCTCAGGCTGTGTCAGACAGGGCATTAGTGCCAAGCTTAGACTGTATAATTGGAGTAAAGTTGATGGCATGCAGATTGATCCTCATTTGGCGTTTCTGGGTAGCCCCAGGGGCAACGTTTTTCTTCTGGAGGGAAGGAAGAGTGCTGCATTGTGGCGACGGAATTCTCACACTGGAGGGCTTGTGGGCCAGAATTGTGAGGAAGGAAGTGAGACAACACAAGCTAGGCTTAGGTTTTGGGTCAAGATCATGGCAGGCACACTCTGTAGAGCTAAATCTAAATCTCATGCATCTGAAGTCAGGGCGAGGATCAGACGTAGGCTCAGGTTGAAGTTTCTGTTCAGAATGGCCCCTTCATGATGGTGGGGGGCATCATGGGGCTATGGAGACTTTCCCACGATTGGCATTGTAAGTTGCTCCAATCGGCAAGGATTCCTTCTACGGGACAGTCGAGACCGGTCAGATTGCTCCAGGACGTCCCATGCGGAAGCACGGCAGTGCAGGGTTCTAAGGATGGATTCCTGGAGTGCCCGCCTCATTTTCCTATTGTCTCCTAGTGACAAGGCAGGTTCGATCTGCTTCTTTTGGGGAGCAAACAAAGGGGATGTGTTGAAATGGACTCGCCTGCGGATGGGTCATAATGCGGGTTTGTGTCCATGGAGACCTTGGAATGGGGTGTTGGCTGCTGGGACCTGAAGGTTTCCCTTAACTGGAGGTTGTGACACAGCTCCAAAATGCATGTTTCCCATGTGGAAATGAGATTTGTTCAGACTGGTACCTCTTGAAGAACACATATGCTGGTATTGGAAACCAGGCCTCGGAGGAGAGATGCCTGGAATCAAAAGCAATGGATCTGATTAGGGCCTAGGTGCCTGTCCGGTTCAATCTTCTTCTCTGGGGTTATCTGTCTATGGATCTGAGTTGAGGTAGCTGCTCATCTTGGGACAGATCACCCTGTTTGCCCTGAGTGGCCAAAACTATTGGGATGGCCTCAGGGACGTTGGAGTGTTCTCCTAATCTTTAGGGTTGTGGCCAATAGAATGGGCAGAATTTGCTTGGAGAAGGCAGGCACAGTCCTGAGGCATGGCTCCAGGGGCCCCAGCCTGGAGGGTGTGTGGGCCAGGACAGTGGGGACAGAAACCTGAAAACCCAAACTCAGCTTAGATTTGGGGACGTAGGTATGACATGCCTGATCTATAGACCGCGAGAAGAATTTATCAGGCTATGAACAAAGGGCAAGTGTGAGGCATATCTCCAGGCTTTTGTCTCTAGATTTTGTGTCAATGGTGGCCATGGAATGACGGGATGGCCTCTTTGGCCATGGATGATTCTTTCTCTTTTAAGATTTGGTCAGATCCCAAGTTTTGGGGCTCATTCAGGGGATGGAGGAGACCCTTCAATATTTTTTTTCCTCAGGGGTTCCAGAGCAGAGACCTGAATAGGGGTGATTAGAACTCTCAACCTCTCATTGATATTGGGGGACTAGGGATGGCAATGCGGGTTCTTGGTCCAGACCCTGAGAGGCTTTACTTGAGGACAGGGCTCACACTGAGGGTCCCAATGTGTTTGTGCCCATTGCGGTTCTCAAGCATGGGCGGGGACTCATGGGCTACACTGGATTCTCCTACACTGAACGTTGGAAAACATGCCAACCACAAGGTTTCTTGCCTTGAGGAAAAGGAGTTTCATTTCTGCATCACGTTCACCCCTGGGTAGTGAGTATATATAAGGTCTAGGTTCTGAAGCCTGAAAACCAAGGTTGAAAAGAGATGATGACCTAAAGCCATGGCGGGTCTGATGTGCTCAGTGTACAGCCAGCTGTCTGGGTGTCGGTTGAAAATTCAGACCTCAGGCTGTGCAAGACAGGGCATTAACGCCGAAGCGAAACTGTATAATTGGGGTAGAGTCAAGAGGCATGCAGGTTGATCCTCATTTGGTGTTTCTGGTTAGCCCCATAGGACAACGTTTCTCTTCTGGAGGGCAGTCAGAGTGCTGCATTGTGTCTCTCCAGAATTCCCTAACTGGAGGGCTGGTGGGCTCGGAGTGTGAGGACGAAGTCTGAGAACAATAGCTAGGTTTTGCTTCGGGGCGGGGTTTCGGCAGGCACACTCTGCAGAGTTGAATCAAGATTTCGTGCATCTGAAGTCAGGGCGAGGATTAGACGTTGGATCAGGTTGGAGTTTCTGTCCAAGATGGCTCTTTCATGAAGGGGACGGTGCACCACGAGGCCACAGAGCTTTTCCCATGATGGGAGTGGTGAGGTGCTCCAAAGCGCAAGGATTCCTTCTGCAGGACAGCTGTGACCTGTTGGATGGCTCCAGGACGTCCCATATGGAATTACTTCAGAGTAGTTTTCTACAGATGGATGCCTAGCCAGTCCGCCTCACATTCCAATTGTCTCCTAGTGACAAGATAGGTTCGATCTGCTGGCTCTAGGGGAGCACCCAAGGGCACTGAGTTGAAAAAGACTCTCCTGCAGATGGGTCCTAATGTGGGATTGTGTCCATGGAGACCTTGGAATGAGGTGGTGGCACCGGGGCTCTGAAGGATTTTCCTAGCCGGAGGTTTTGACACAGCTTGAAAGAGCACGTTTCCCATGTGGAGAAGACATTTGTTCTGACTGATGCCTCAGGAAACCCCCATATGGTGGTATTGAAAACCAGGCCTCTGAGGTTCTGACATAGCTCCTCTAGCAAGTTTCCAATGTGCAGACAAGACTTGCTCTGAAGGAGCCTATGGAAACCCCATAGGCTGGTATTGGAAACCAGGCCTCTGAGAAGAGATGCCTGGAAACCAAAGCAATGGATCTGATTAGGGCCTAGGGGCCTGTCTAGTTCAATGTTCTTTTCTGGGGACATCTGTCTCCGAGTCTGTGTGGAGCTAGTTGCTCAGCTAGTGTCAGATCACCCCTGTTGGTTCCGAGCAGCCTACAATATTGGAATGGTCCCAGGGACATTGGAGATTTCTCCTGATTTATATGGTTGTGGCCAATGGAATATGAAGAATTCCCTTTGAGAGGGCAGGAACAATACTGATGTGTGGTTCCAGGGGCCCTAGCATGGAGGGTGTGTGTTTTCACACAACTTTCCAAACAGCCCTGGCCTACACAACCTACAGGCTCAGGCCCCTGGAGCCAAACCTGAGGACTGTACTTGTCCTCTCAGAGGGAATTGTGTGTGCCCATTCCAAAGGCCACAACCCTTCTGATAGGATAAACCTCCAAAGTCCCTGATCCATCTCAATAGTGGTGGCTTCCCAGGAAAAACAGGGGTAATCTGAGCCCAACTGAGCACCTACCTTCACTCAGACCCATAGACAGATGTCCCCAGAGGTATGAAGGAAAGAACAGGCGCCTAGGCACTAAACAGATCCATTGCTTTGGTTTCCAGGCATTTCTCCTCAGAGGCCTGGATTTCAAAAGCAGCATATAGCTGTTTCTTGACTCACCCATCAGAAAACATCTCATCTACACATGGGAAACTTGCACGTAGGGGCTGAGTCAAAGCCTCTGTTTAGGAGAACCCTTTAGGGCCCCAGTGCCACCGCTTCATTCCAAGGTCTCCATAGACACAAAAGCACATTAGGACCGATCCCCAGGGGTGTCCATTTCAACTCAGCGTCCACGGTTGCTCCCCACAGATCCAGGAGATCTAACCTGTCTTGTTGCTAGGAGACAATTGAAATGCGAGGTGGGCTACCCATCGTTCCATCCTTAGAACCCTGCTCAGAATCATTGGCCTGGAGCCAAACAACAGGTCTCAATTGTCCTGCAGAAGACTCTCTGCAGTTTGGAGCTTCTCACAACTCCCATCGTGGGAAAACCTCCATGGCCTCGTGATGTCCCCCCC
Source organism: Mustela nivalis (assembly GCF_964662115.1). NCBI lineage: Eukaryota > Metazoa > Chordata > Mammalia > Carnivora > Mustelidae > Mustela > Mustela nivalis. The sequence goes on along the minus strand of NW_028136304.1, from coordinate 645,334 downwards.
CCATTCATGAAGGGGCCATCAGGGACAGAAACTCCAACCTGAGCGATCGTCTGATCCTCGCCCTGACTTCAGATGCACGAGATCTCGATTCAGGTCTGTAGATTGTGCCTGCCATGGCCTCACCCAGAAACCTAAGCCTAGCTTGTGTTCTCAGACTGTTATCGTCAGACTACTGGCCCACAAGCCCTCCAGTTTGGCAATCCAGAACTACAATGCAGCACTCTGCCGGCCCTCCAGAAGAAAATCATTGTCCTCTGGGGCTACCCAGTAACCCCAAATGAGGATCAACCTGCACCGACATTGGATGTACTCCAAATACATAGGCTGACCAGAGCACTAATTCCCTTTCTGACACAGCCTGAGCCTGGACCCCGTGGACCCACCCAGACAGCTAGCCGCACCCTGAGCACATCGAGCCGCCATGGCCTTAGGTCGTCATCTCTTCCCAACCTCGGTTTTCAGGTTACAGAACCTAGACCTTATCTCCAATCACTGCCCAGGGTTGAAGGTGATGCAGAAATCAGAACTCCTTCCCCATGGCAAGAAACCTTGTGGTTGGCATGTTGTCCAACGTTCAGTGTCGTCGAAACCAGTGTGGCCCATGAGGCCCCGCCCATGCTCGTGGGCCACATTGGTCACAAACACACATTGTGACGCTCAGGCTGAGCCCAGTCCTCAAGTAAGGCGACTGCGTGGCTGGATGAAGAGATAGCATATTGGACTTGCCATGCCCCTAGGCCCCAATTTTTAACCATAGTTCGGTTTGTCCCCTCAGTCTTCCCCACGGCTTGGCTTTGGAATCCTCTTTTGGTGGGACACCTGAGGTAACAAAACTGAAATGAGTCCTCCCATCCCACAGATTGACGAAAAGCAATTGGGAATCGGGCCAAATCCTCAGAGAGGAAGATTCGTCCATGGCCCATGAGGCGTCCCCGACATTCCACGGCCATCGCTGATTCAAAATCCAGAGACAAAAGCCTGAGCAAGCACCTCAGACTCGCACTTTCTTCGTATCCTGAAGAGTTCTTCTCATGGTTTGTAGATCGGGCCTGCCATACCTACGTCCCCAAAACTAAGCTGAGTTTGTGTTTTCAGACTTCTGTCCTCAAAGTCTTGGGCCACACACCCTCCAGTCTGGGCCCCTGGAGCCACACATTAGGACTGTGCCTACCAATCCATGGGAATTCTGCCCATTCCTTGGTCCAAAATCGTACAAATTAGGAGAAACCTCCAAAGTCCCTGAGGCCATCCCAATAGATTTGGTCGCCCTGAACAAACAAGGGCTGTCTAACGCCAGCTGATAATCGACCTCCACTCATACCATAGATGGATGTCCCCAGAGAAGAAGATTGAACCAGACAGGACCCTAGGCCATAATAGGATCCATTGCTTTGGGTTACAGGCATGTGTCCTCAAAAGCCTGATTCCAATACGAGCATAGGGGTTTTCCTGAGGCACCCATCAGAACTCATCTCGTCTCCACAAGGAAACCTGTGCATGGGAGCCATGTCCAAAGCTTAGGAGAGTACTTCAGGGTCCCAGTGCCACCGCCCCATTCCAAGGCACTCATGGACACAAAAGCACATTAGGACCCATCCTCAGGAAAGTCCATTTCAAGTCAGCCACCCCGGTTGCTCAGGCAGAGCCATCAGATCTAAACTGTCTTGTTGCTAGGAGAAAATTGGAATGCGAGGCCGGCTTCCCAGGCATCCATCCGCGAACGGTGAAAGGAGTCATTCCATATGGAATGTCCTGGAGCTGTCCAACAGGTCTCAATTGTCCCACAGAAGGAATCCTTGAAGGGGGCATCCCACAACTCCCAACGTGGGAAAACCTCAATGGCCTCGAGATTCTGCTCCCTTCATGAAGCGGCCGTCATGCTCAGAAACTCCCACCTGAGCCAACGTCTGATCCTCGCCCTGACTTCACATGGATGAGATATTGGTTCAGATATGCAGGGGGTACCTGCCATGCCCCCCCGAAACCCAAGTCTAGCTTGTCTTCTCAGACTTCCGTCCTCACACTCCTGGCCCCGAAGCCCTCAAGTTTGGCAATTCCGGACCCACAATGCAGCACTCTGCCTGCCCTCTAGAAAAAAAAATATTGCCTCATGAGCTGCCCAGGCACCTTAAATTGGGTAAACCTACACAGCACTCGACTTTACCCAAATTATATAGTCTAACCTGGGCACTAATGCACTGTCGAACACAACCTGAGCACGGACCTCCTGACCAACACCCAGAAAGCTGACCGCACACTGAGCACATAAAACCCGCCATGGCCTTAGGTCATCATCTCTTCCCTACCTCAGTTTTCAGGCTTCAGAACAAGACCTTATCTCCAATCACTGCCCAGGGGTGAGTGTGATGCAGAAATCAGAACTCCTCTTTACCCATGGCAAGAATCCTTGTGGTTGGCACGTTGTTCAACGTTCAGTTTTGGAGAAACCAGCATTCACCCTGAGGCCCCGCCCATTCTTGAGTGTTACGAGCGCATACACACGCATTGTGACCCTCAGCATAAGTCCTGTCCTCTAGTAAGTCCTCTCAGTGGCTGGACCATTAGATGTCATAATGTCTTGACATGTCCCTAGGCCCCAATTTTTAACCAGATTTCTGATTGTCCAGTCGCCCCTCCCCAGGGCTCTACTCTGGAATCCATCATTTGGTGGGACACCTGAGGTTAAAAAAGAAAACAACAACAACAACAACAAAAACGGACTTCTTCCAGCCCACAGAATGAACCCAAACTCTTTGGACGGGGCCAAACCACCAGAGAGTAAGACTCGTCCATTTCCCATGAAGTCACCCAGAAATTCCACGACCATGAGTGACACGATATCCAGAGACAAAAACTTGAGCAGGAGCCTCACACTCGCCCTTCTTTCAAATCCCGAGGGTTCTCCTCATGATCTGTAGATCAGTCATGCCATACCTATGACCCGAAACATAAGCCGAGTTTGTGTTTTCAGACAACTGTCCAAACAGCCCTGGCCTACACAACCTACAGGCTCAGGCCCCTGGAGCCAAACCTGAGGACTGTACTTGCCCTCTACAAGGGAATTGTGTGTGCCCATTCCAATGGCCACAGCCCTTCTAATAGGATAAACCTCCAAAGACCCTGATCCATCTCAATAGTGGTGGCTTCCCAGGAAAAATAGGGGCAATCTGAGCCCAACTGAGCACCTACCTGCACTCAGACCCATAGACAGATGTCCCCAGAGGTAAAAAGGAAAGAACAGGCCCCTAGGCACTAATCAGATCCATTGCTTTGGTTTCCAGGCATCTCTCCTCACATTCCTGGATTTCAAAAGCAGCATATAGCTGTTTTTTGACTCACCCATCAGAAAACATCTCATCTACACATGGGAAACTTGCACGTTGGAGCTCGGTCAAAGCCTCTGTTTAGGAGAACCCTTTAGGGCCCCAGTGCCACCGCTTCATTCCAAAGTCTCCATAGACACAAAAGCACGTTAGGACCCATCCCCAGGGGTGTCCATTTCAACTCAGCGTCCTCGGTTGCTCCCCACAGATCCAGGAGATCTAACCTGTCTTGCTGCTAGGAGACAATTGGAATGCGAGGTGGGATACCCAACCATCCATCCTTAGAACCCTGCTCAGAATCATTGGCCTGGAGCCAAACAACAGGTCTCAATTGTCCTGCAGAAGACTCTCTGCAGTTTGGAGCTTCTCACAACTCCCATCGTGGGAAAACACCCATGTCCTCGTGATGCCCCCCCCATTCATGAAGGTGCCATCAGGGACAGAAACTCCAACCTGAGCGATCGTCTGATCCTCGCCCTGACTTCAGATGCACGAGATCTCGATTCATGTCTGTAGATTGTGCCTGCCATGGCCTCACCCAGAAACCTAAGCCTAGCTTGTGTTCTCACTTTTGTCGTCAGACTACTGGCCCACAAGCCCTCCAGTTTGGCAAACCAGAACTACAATGCAGCACTCTGCCGGCCCTCCAGAAGAAAAACATTGTCTCCTGGGGCTACCCAACCCCAAATGAGAATCAACCTGCACCGACCTTGGCTGTACCCCAAATACTTAGCCTGACCAGGGCACTAATGCCCTTTCTGACACAGCCTGAGCCTGGACCCCGTGGACCCTCCCAGACAGCTGGCCGCACACTGAGCACATCGAACCGCCATGGCCTTAGGTCGTCATCTCTTCCCAACATCGGTTTTCAGGTTTCAGAACCTACACCTTATCTCCAATCACTGCCTAGGGTTGAAGGTGATGCAGAAATCAGAACTCCTTCCCCCCATGGCAAAAAACCTTGTGGTTCGCATGTTGTCCAACGTTCAGTGTAGTTGAAACCAGTGTGGCCCATGAGGCCCCGCCATGCTGGCGGGCCTCATTGGTCACAAACACACATTGTGACGCTCAGGCTGAGCCCAGTCCTCTAAGGTCACTCAGTGGCTGGATGAAGAGATAGCATATTGGGCTTGTCATGCCCCTAGGCCCCAATTTTTAACCATAGTTCGGGTTGTCCCTTCAGTCTTCCCCACGGCTAGGCTTTGGAATTCCTCTTTTGGTGGGACATCTGAGGTAACAAAACTGAAATGAGTCCTCCCATCCCACAGATTGACGAAAAGAAATTGGGAATCGGGCCAAATCCTCAGAGAGGAAGATTCGTCCATGGCCCATGAGGCCTCCCCGACATTCCACGGCCATCGCTGATACAAAATCCAGAGACAAAAGCCTGAGCAAGCGCCTCAGTCTCGCACTTTCTTCATATCCTGAAGAGTTCTTCTCATGGTTTGTCGATCGGGCCTGCCATACCTACGTCCCCAAACATAAGCTGAGTTTGTGTTTTCAGAATTCTGTCCTCAACGTCTTGGGCCACACACCCTCCAGGCTGGGCCCCTGGAGCCACACATTAGGACTGTGCCTTCCAATCCATGGGAATTCTGCCCATTCCATGGTCCAGAATCGTACAAATTAGGAGCAACCTCCAAAGTCCCTGAGGCCATCCCAATAGTGTGGGTCGCCCGGAACAAACAAGGGCTGTATGACAGCAGCTGATAATCGACCTCCACTCATACCATAGATGGATGTCCCCAGAGAAGAAGATTGAACCAGACATGAACCTAGGCCACAATAGGATCCATTGCTTTGGGTTACAGGCATGTGTCCTCAAAAGGCTGATTCCAATAGGAGCATAAGGGTTTTCCTGAGGCACCCATCAGAACTCATCTCGTCTCCACAAGGAAACCTGTGCATGGGAGCCATGTCCAAAGCTTAGGAGAGTACTTCAGGGTCCCGGTGCCACCGCCCCATTCCAAGGCCCTCATGGACACAAAAACACATTAGGACCCATCCTCAGGAAAGTCCATTTCAACTCAGCCACCCCGGTTGCTCCAGCAGAGCCATCAGACCTAAACAGTCTTGTTGGTAGGAGACAATTGGAATGCGAGGCAGGCTTCCCAGGCATCCATCCGCGAACCGTGCTCTGGAGTCATTCCATATGGGATGTCCTGGAGCTGTCCAACAGGTCTCAAATGTCCCGCAGAAGGAATCCTTGAAGGGGGCATCCCACAATTCCCAACGTGGGAAAACCTCAATGGCCTCGAGATTCTGCTCCCTTCATGAAGCGGCCGTCATGCTCAGAAACTCCAACCTGAGCCAACGTCTGATCCTCGCCCTGACTTCAGATGCATGACATATTGGTTCAGATCTGCAGGGGGTACCTGCCGTGCCCTCGCCCTGAAACCCAAGTCTAGCTTGTCTTCTCAGACTTCCGTCCTCACACTCCTGAACCCGAAGCCCTCAAGTTTGGCAATTCCAGACACACAATGCAGCACTCTGCCTGCCCTCTAGAAAAAAAATTATTGCCTCATGAGCTGCCCAGGCACCTTAAATGAGGGTAAACCTACACAGCACTCGACTTTACCCAAATTATATAGTCCTACCTGGGCACTAATGCACTGTCGAACACAACCTGAGCCCGGACCTCCTGACCAACACCCAGAAAGCTGACCGCACACAGAGCACATAAAACCCGCCATGGCCTTAGGTCATCATCTCTTCCCTACCTCAGTTTTCAGGCTTCAGAACCGAGACCTTATCTCCAATCACTGCCCAGGGGTGAGTGTGATGCAGAAATCAGGACTCCTCCTTACCCATGGCAAGAACCCTTGTGGTTGGCACGTTGTCAAACATTCAGTGTAGGAGAAACCAGCATTCACCCTGAGGCCCCGCCCATTCTTGAGTGTTACGAGCGCATACACAAGCATTGTGACCCTCAGCATGAGTCCTGTCCTCTAGTAAGTCCTCTCAGTGGCTGGATCATTAGATGTCATAATGGGCTTGACATGTCCCTAGGCCCCAATTTTTAACCAGATTTCTGATTGTCCAGTCGCCCCTCCCCAGGGCTCTACTCTGGAATCCATCATTTGGTGGGACACCTGAGGTTAAAAAAGAAAACAACAACAACAACACCAAAAAAAAAAAAAAACGAACTTCTTCCAGCCCACAGAATGACCCCAAACTCTTTGGACGGGGCCAAACCACCAGAGAGTAAGAATCTTCCATTTCCCATGAAGTCACCCAGAAATACCACGACCATGAGTGACACGATATCCAGAGACAAAAACTTGAGCAGGAGCCTCACACTCGCCCTTCTTTCAAATCCCGAAGAGTTCTCCTCATGGTCTGTAGTTCAGTCCTGCCATACCTATGACCCGAAACATAAGCCGAGTTTGTGTTTTCAGACAACTGTCCATACAGCCCTGGCCTACACAACCTACAGGCTCAGGCCCCTGGAGCTGAAACTCAGGACTGTACTTGCCCTCTCCAAGGGAATTGTGTGTGCCCATTCCAATGGCCAAAACCCTTCTAATAGGTTAACCTCCAAAGTCCCTGATCCATCTCAATAGTGGTAGCTTCCCAGGAAAAACAGGGGCAATCTGAGCCAACTGAGCACCTACCTGCACTCAGACCCATAGACAGATGTCCCCAGAGGTAAAAAGGAAAGAACAGGCCCCTAGGCACTAATCAGATCCATTGCTTTGGTTTCCAGGCATCTCTCCTCAGAGGCCTGGATTTCAAAAGCAGCATCTAGCTGTTTCTTGAGTCACCCATCAGAAAACATCTCATCTACACAAGGGAAACTTGCACGTTGGAGCTCGGTCAAAGCCTCTGTTTAGGAGAACCCTTTAGGGCCCCAGTGCCACCTCTTCATTCCAAAGTCTCCATAGACACAAAAGCACGTTAGGACCCATCCCCAGGGGTGTCCATTTCAACTCAGCGTCCTCGGTTGCTCCCCACAGATCCAGGAGATCTAACCTGTCTTGTTGCTAGGAGACAATTGGAATGCGAGGTGGGATACCAAGCCATCCATCCTTAGAACCGTGCTCAGAATCATTGGCCTGGAGACAAACAACAGGTCTCAATTGTCCTGCAGAAGACTCTCTGCAGTTTGGAGCTTCTCACAACTCCCTTCGTGGGAAAACACCCATGGCCTCGTGATGCCCCCCCCATTCATGAACGGGCCATCAGGGACAGAAACTCCAACCTGAGCGATCGTCTGATCCTCGCCCTGACTTCAGATGCACGAGATCTCGATTCAGGTCTGTAGATTGTGCCTGCCATGGCCTCACCCAGAAACCTAAGCCTAGCTTGTGTTCTCAGACTTTTGTCGTCAGACTACTGGCCCACAAGCCCTCCAGTTTGGCAATCCAGAACTATAATGCAGCACTATGCCTGCCCTCCAGAAGAAAATCATTGTCCTCTGGGGCTACCCAGTAACCCCAAATGAGGATCAACCTGCACCGACCTTGGCTGTACCCCAAATACTTTGGCTGACCAGGGCACTAATGCCCTTACTGACAGAGCCTGAGCCTGTACCCCGTGGACCCTCCCAGACAGCTGGCCGCACACTGAGCACATCGAGCCGCCATGGCCTCAGGTCGTCATCTCTTCCCAATATCGGTTCAGGTTTCAGAACCTAGACCTTATCTCCAATCACTGCCCAGGGTTGAAGGTGATGCAGAAATCAGAACTCCTACCCATGGCAAGAAACCTTGTGGTTGGCATATTGTCCAACGTTCAGTGTAGTTGAAACCAGTGTGGCCCATGAGGCCCCGCCCATGCCGGCGGGCCACATTGGTCACAAACACACATTGTGACACTCAGGCTGAGCCCAGTCCTCAAGTAAGGTCACTCAGTGGCTGGATGAAGAGAGCATATTGGGCTTGCCATGCCCCTAGGCCCCAATTTTTAACCATAGTTCGGGTTGTCCCTTCAGTCTTCCCCACGGCTTGGCTTTGGAATTCCTCTTTTGGTGGGACATCTGAGGTAACAAAACTGAAATGAGTCCTCCCATCCCACAGATTGATGAAAAGAAATTGGGAATCAGGCCAAATCCTCAGAGAGGAAGATTCGTCCATGGCCCATGAGGCCTCCCCGACATTCCACGGCCATCGCTGATACAAAATCCAGAGACAAAAGCCTGAGCAAGCGCCTCAGTCTCGCACTTTCTTCATATCCTGAAGAGTTCTTCTCATGGTTTGTAGATCGGGCCTGCCATACCTACGTCCCCAAACATAAGCTGAGTATGTGTTTTCAGACTTCTGTCTCAACGTCTTGGGCCACACACCCTCCAGGCTGGGCCCCTGGAGCCACACATTAGGACTGTGCCTTCCAATCCATGGGAATTCTGCCCATTCCATGGTCCAGAATCGTACAAATTAGGAGCAACCTCCAAAGACCCTGAGGCCATCCCAATAGTGTGGGTCGCCCGGAACAAACAAGGGCTGTCTGACACCAGCTGATGATCGACCTCCACTCATACCATAGATGGATGTCCCCAGAGAAGAAGATTGAACCAGACAGGACCCTAGGCCATAATAGGATCCATTGCTTTGGGTTACAGGCATGTGTCCTCAAAAGCCTGATTCCAATACGAGCATAGGGGTTTTCCTGAGGCACCCATCAGAACTCCTCTTGTCTCCACAAGGAAACCTGTGCATGGGAGCCATGTCCAAAGCTTAGGAGAGTACTTCAGGGTCCCGGTGCCACCGCCCCATTCCAAGGCACTCATGGACACAAAAACACATTAGGACCCATCCTCAGGAAAGTCCATTTCAACTCAGCCACCCCGGTTGCTCCCGCAGAGCCATCAGATCTAAACTGTCTTGTTGCTAGGAGACAATTGGAATGCGAGGCAGGCTTCCCAGGCATCCATCCGCGAACCGTGCTCTGGAGTCATTCCATATGGGATGTCCTGGAGCTGTCCAACAGGTCTCAATTGTCCCGCAGAAGGAATCCTTGAAAGGGGCATCCCACAACTCCCAACGTGGGAAAACCTGAATGGCCTCGAGATTCCGCTCCCTTCATGAAGCGGCCGTCATGCTCAGAAATTCCCACCTGAGCCAACGTCTGATCCTCGCCCTGACTTCAGATGGATGTGATATTGGTTCAGATCTGCAGGGGGTACCTGCCGTGCCCTCGCCCTGAAACCCAAGTCTAGCTTGTCTTCTCAGACTTCCGTCCTCACACTCCTGGCCCCGAAGCCCTCAAGTTTGGCAATTCCGGACCCACAATGCAGCACTCTGCCTGCCCTCTAGAAAAAAAATTATTGCCTCATGAGCTGCCCAGGCACCTTAAATGAGGGTAAACCTACACAGAACTCGACTTTACCCAAATTATATAGTCTAACCTGGGCACTAATGCACTGTCGAACACAACCTGAGCCCGGACCTCCTGACCAACACCCAGAAAGCTGACCGCACACAGAGCACATAAAACCCGCCATGGCCTTAGGTCATCATCTCTTCCCTACCTCAGTTTTCAGGATTCAGAACCGAGACCTTATCTCCAATCACTGCCCAGGGGTGAGTGTGATGCAGAAATCAGGACTCCTCCTTACCCATGGCAAGAACCCTTGTGGTTGGCACGTTGTCCAACGTTCAGTGTAGGAGAAACCAGCATTCACCCTGAGGCCCCGCCCATTCTTGAGTGTTACGAGCGCATACACAAGCATTGTGACCCTCAGCATGAGTCCTGTCCTCTAGTAAGTCCTCTCAGTGGCTGGACCATTAGATGTCATAATGGGCTTGACATGTCCCTAGGCCCCAATTTTTAACCAGATTTCTGATTGTCCAGTCGCCCCTCCCCAGGGCTCTACTCTGGAATCCATCATTTGGTGGGACACCTGAGTTTAAAAAAGAAAACAACAACAACAACACCAAAATAAAAAAAACGAACTTCTTCCAGCCCACAGAATGACCCCAAACTCTTTAGACGGGTCCAAACCACCAGAGAGTAAGACTCGTCCATTTCCCATGAAGTCACCCAGTAATTCCACGACCATGAGTGACACGATATCCAGAGACAAAAACTTGAGCAGGAGCCTCACTCTCGCCCTTCTTTCAAATCCCGAAGAGTTCTCCTCATGATCTGTAGATCAGTCCTGCCATACCTATGACCCGAAACATAAGCCGAGTTTGTGTTTTCAGACAACTGTCCAAACAGCCCTGGCCTACACAACCTACAGGCTCAGGCCCCTGGAGCCGAACCTCAGGACTGTACTTGCCCTCTCCAAGGGAATTGTGTGTGCCCATTCCAACTTCTAATAGGATAAACCTCCAAAGTCCATGATCCATCTCAATAGTGGTGGCTTCCCAGGAAAAACAGGGGCAATCTGAGCCCAACTGAACACCTACCTGCACTCAGACCCATAGACAGATGTCCCCAGAGTTAAAAAGGAAAGAACAGGCCCCTAGGCACTAATCAGATCCATTGCTTTGTTTCCAGGCATCTCTCCTCAGAGGCCTGGATTTCAAAAGCAGCATATAGCTGTTTCTTGACTCACCCATCAGGAAATATCTCATCTACATGGGAAACTTGCACGTTGGAGCTGTGTCAAAGCCTCTGTTTAGGTGAACACTTTAGGGCCCCAGTGCCACCGCTTCATTGCAAGGTCTCCATAGACACAAAAGCACGTTAGGACCCATCCCCAGGGGTGTCCATTTCAACTCAGTGTCCTCGGTTGCTCCCCACAGATCCAGGAGATCTAACCTGTCTTGTTGCTAGGAGACAATTGGAATGCGAGGTGGGCTACCCAGCCATCCATCCTTAGAACCCTGCTCAGAATCATTGGCCTGGAGCCAAACAACAGGTCTCAATTGTCCTGCAGAAGAATCTCTGCTGTTTGGAGCTTCTCATAACTCCCATCTTGGGAAAACCCCCATGGCCTCGTGATGCCCGCCCCCATTCATGAAAGGGCCATCAGGGACAGAAACTCCAACCTGAGCGATCGTCTGATCCTCGCCCTGACTTCAGATGCACGAGATCTCGATTCAGGTCTGTAGATTGTGCCTGCATTGGCCTCACCCTGAAACCTAAGCCTAGCTTGTGTTCTCAGACTTTTGTCGTCAGACTACTGGCCCACAAGCCCTCCAGGTTGGCAATCCAGAACTATAATGCAGCACTCTGCCTGCCCTCCAGAAGAAGAACATTGTCCTCTGGGGCTACCCAGTAACTCCAAATGAGGATCAACCTGCACCGACCTTGGCTGTACCCCAAATACATAGGCTGACCAGGGCACTAATGCCCTTTCTGACACAGCCTGAGCCTGGACCCCCTGGCCCCTCCCAGACAGCTGTCCGCAACTGAAAACATCGAGCCGCCGTGGCCTTAGGTCGTCATCTCTTCCCAACATCGGTTTTCAGGTTTCAGAACATAGACCTTATCTCCAATCACTGCCCCGGGTTGAAAGGTGATGCAGAAATCAGAACTCCTTCCCCATGGCAAGAAACCTTGTGGTTGGCATGTTGTCCAACGTTCAGTGTAGTTGAAACCAGTGTGGCCCATGAGGCCCCGCCCATGCTCGCGGGCCACATTGGTCACAAACACACATTGTGACCCTCAGGCTGAGCCCAGTCCTCAAGTAAGGCCACTCATTGGCTGAATGAAGAGATAGCATATTGGGCTTGCCATGCCCCTAGGCCCCAATTTTTAACCATAGTTTGGTTGTCCCTTCAGTCTTCCCCACGGCTTTGCTTTGGAATTCCTCTTCTGGTGGGACACCTGAGGTAACAAACCTGAAATGAGACCTCCCATCCCACAGATTGACGAAAAGAAATTGGGAATCGGGCCAAATCCTCAGAGAGGAAGTTTCGTCCATGGCCCATGAGGCCTCCCCGACATTCCATGGCCATCGCTGATACAAAAGCCAGAGACAAAAGCCTGAGAAAGCGCCTCAGACTCGCACTTTCTTCATATCCTGAAGAGTTCTTCTCATGGTTTGTAGATCGGGCCTGACATACCTACGTCCCCAAACCTAAGCTGAGTTTGTGTTTTCCGACCTCTGTTCTCAAAGTCTTGGGCCACACACCCTCCAGGCTGGGCCCCTGGAGCCACACATTAGGACTGTGCCTACCAATCCATGGGAATTCTGCCCATTCCATGATCCAAATTCGTACAAATTAGGAGAAACCTCCAAACTCCCTGAGGCCATCCCAATAGTGTGGGTCGCCCGGAACAAACAAGGGCTGTCTGACACCAGCTGATAATCGACCTCCACTCATACCATAGATGGATGTCCCCAGAGAAGAAGATTGAACCAGACAGGACCCTAGGCCATAATAGAATCCATTGCTTTGGGTTACAGGCATGTGTCCTCAAAAGCGTGATTCCAATACGAGCATAGGGGTTTCCCTGAGGCACCCATCAGAACTCAACTCGTCTCCACAAGGAAACCTGTGCATGGAGCCATGTCCAAAGCTTAGGAGAGTACTTCAGGGTCCCGGTGCCATCGCCCCATTCCAAGGCCCTCATGGACACAAAAACACATTAGGACCAATCCTCAGGAAAGTCCATTTCAACTCAGCCACCCCCGTTGTTCCCGCAGAGCCATCAGATCTAAACTGTCTTGTTGCTAGGAGACAATTGGAATGCGATGCGGGCTTCCCAAGCATCCATCAGCAAACGGTGCCTTGTAGTCATTCCATATGGGATGTCCTGTAGCTGTCCAACAGGTCTCAATTGTCCCGCAGAAGGAATCCTTGAAGGGGGCATCCCACACCTCCCAAAATGGGAAAACCTCAATGGCCTCGAGATTCCGCTCCCTTCATGAAGCGGCCGTCATGCTCAGAAATTCCCAACTGAGCCAACGTCTCATCATCGGCCTGACTTCAGATGCATGAGATATTGGTTCAGATCTGCAGGGTGTACCTGCCGTGCCCTGGCCGTGAAACCCAAGTCTAGCTTGTCTTCTCAGACTTCCGTCCTCACACTCCTGGCCCCGAAGCCCTCACGTTTGGCAATTCCGGACCCACAATGCAGCACTCTGCCTGCCCTCTAGAAAAAAAATTATTGCCTCATGAGCTGCCCAGGCACCTTAAATGAGGATAAACCTACACAGCACTCGAATTTACCCAAATTATATAGTCTAACCTGGGCACTAATGCACTGTCGAACACAACCTGAGCCGGGACCTCCTGACCAACACCCAGAAAGCTGACCGCACACTGAGCACTTAAAACCCGCCATGGCCTTAGGTCATCATCTCTTCCCTACCTCAGTTTTCAGGCTTCAGAAACGAGACCTTATCTCCAATCACTGCCCAGGGGTGAGTGTGATGCAGAAATCAGAACTCCTCCTTACCCATGGCAAGAACCCTTGTGGTTGGCACATTGTCCAACGTTCAGTGTAGGAGAAACCAGCATTCACCCTGAGGCCCCGCCCATTCTTGAGTGCGACGAGTACATACACACGCATTGTGACCCTCAGCATGAGTCCTGTCCTCTAGTAAGTCCTCTCAGTGGCTGGACCATTAGATGTCATAATGGGCTTGACAGGGGCCATCAGGGACAGAAACTCCAACCTGAGAGATCGTCTGATCCTCGCCCTGACTTCAGATGCACGAGATCTCGATTCAAGTCTGTAGATTGTGCCTACCATCGCCTCACCCTGAAACCTAAGCCTAGCTTGTGTTCTCAGACTTTTGTCGTCAGACTACTGGCCCACAAGCCCTCCAGTTTGGCAATCCAGAACTACAATGCAGCACTCTGCCGGCCCTCCAGAAGGAAAACATTGTCCTCTGGGGCTACCCAGTAACCCCAAATGAGGATCAACCTGCACCGACCTTGGCTGTACCTTAAATACATAACTGACCAGGGCACTAATGCCCTTTCTGACACAGCCTGAGCCCGGACTCCCTGGCCCGTCCCAGACAGCTGGCCGCACACTGAGCACATCGAGCCGCCATGGCCTTAGGTCGTCATCTCTTCCCAACCTCGGTTTTCAGGTTTCAGAACCTAGACCTTATCTCCAATCACTGCCCAGGGTTGAAGGTGATGCAGAAATCAGAACTCCTTCCCCTGACGATCTGCCCTCCAGGTCTATGCATTGGGCCTACGATCACCTCGCAACTCAACCTAATCCGAGTTTGTGATTTCAGACTTCTCTCCCAAAACCATGGCTTACATGCCCTCCACGATGGAGTCTCTGGAGCCACACCACAGGACTGTGCCTGCCACCCCCAAGGAAACCGTGCCCACAAATTTGCCTAAACCTTCAAGATTAGGAGAAACCTGCAAGGCCCCAGAGCCCACCCCAATATTGGAGGCCACTCTGTACACAAAGGCACAGTCAGAAACATTCTGGTTGCCTACATATAGGCAGACACCGAAGTCAATGTTCCTGAGTCTGATGATTCAACCTGAAATTCCCCTTGGACTTCATTGGAACCCTAGATGAAGTTTTTAGGCATCTGTCCGCAGAGGCCTGTTCTGGAATACCAACTTATGATACAACATTTGGTCCGTGAGCCCCACAACAGAACATCTCCGATACCCAGAAAGAAACCATGTTCTTCGACCGGTGTCAAACCATCAGGATAGACTAATCGTACATGGCCCCTTAGCCACCAGCACATAGTAAGATTTCCGTGGTAACAAAACTGCATTGTGACCCAACTTTATTAAAATCCAGGCCTTGGTACTTTGCCCTAGAGCAACCAGAAAGAACCTGCCATGTTCCTTAGGTGCAATGGTCAATGTAGGTGTGCTTTCCAGTATCCACGTGCGAGTACTATGCTACCCAAACTTTGCACATGGGGGAACCTGGTGTAAACAAACCAGACCTCCCCTGTCCAGTAGAAGGAAACCTTATGTTTGGATCAACTCACAGGCCTCAGCGTGTAAACTGCTCCATGGCCTCTTGATGCCACCACTCCATTGGTCGGTCATCATAGACACAAACTCCAGTCTAAGCAAACATCTGACATGCACCCTTATCCCGGTGCTGGATGTCTTGAATAAACCACTGCACATTGGAACTGCCTTCCACTTGGCACTGAATTGAACCATAGCTTGTGTTTACAATTCCATCCTCACCTGACTGGTCCCTAAGCCCTCTTGATAGGGAAATCTGGGGCCACAACGCAGCATTCTGCCTTCCCCATCGAATGAAGAAATGCCTGGTGAGTCTGCCCTGAAAACCCACATGAGGATCAATCAGGTCGGCCCTCGAGTCAACACCGATTTATAGGCTGCCATGGCCACTAGTGCCGTGTCTGACAGAGCCTGAGCTCGACTGAGTTTCAGCCACTAGAGAGCAGGCCCCATATCTAGCATTTGGGATTGCCATGGCCCAAGTATGTCATCTCTACCCATCCTTGATATTCAGGCACCTGTCCCCAGACCTTGGCAGGGATCCCTGCCAATTAGGGAACTTGAAGCACAATAGAGAACTCTTCTTTCCCCATGGCAATAAACCTGGCTTTTGGGATGGGTGTTCTACCCTCAAAGGGGGAGCCAGTTACAACATCAATGACACCACACACACTCCTGAGGACTACCCTTGGCACAAACAGGCATTGTGACCCTCACCCTGAGCATGCTTTCAAAAAATCCCTCTCAGATTCACCACAATGATCCCTCATTTCAGGCCTGGTATGCCTGTAGGTTCAAATCATAAAACTTGGTGGGATTTTCGAGGTGCCCAGACCCAGAGACCATCTCTGGAATTTTTGTTTTGGTGCACCCTTCAGATGGAAAACAGCACTCATCCCTTCCCCAAAAATGTCATCAAATTATGAGGAGCCACCAGGATCCATAGAGAGGCAATGTCTCCCATGGACCCATGAGAACACACCTGCATTCCGAGGCCATCCTGGACACACAATCCGGAGAGAAAAGCCTGTGCTACTGCCTTCCATTCACCCTAATTACAGTTCCAGATGAGCTGCTCTCAAGGTATATGCATTGGGCCTGTGATCACCTCGCCACTCACCCTAATTCGAATTTGTGTTTGCAGACTTCTCTCCCAAAACCATGGCTCACATGCCCACCAGAATGTGATCTCTGGAGCCACACCACAGAACTCTGGCTGCCAACCCCAAGGACACTGTGCATATCAGATTTGCCCAAACCTTCCAGATTAGGAGAAACCTGTGTGGCCCCTGAGCCCACACCAATATTGCCGGCCACTCGGGATGGAAATGCGCATCCTTATCACCTACATCCAGGGAAATAGCCAAGTCAATGATCGTGAGATAGACGATTGAACCTAAAATGCCCCTAGGCTCTCAATGGAACCCCATTAGGTTTTTAGGCATCTGTCCTCAGGGGCCTGTTCTGAAATACCAATCTATGACACATCATATGGTCTCTGAGCCACACGACAGAACATCCCCTGTCCCCAGAAGAATACCATGCTCTTCGACCTGTGCCAAACCCTCAGGGTAGGAGAATCCTGCATGGCACCTTAGCAACCAGCACATTCTAAGTTCTCCCTGGTAACAAACAAGCATTGTGACCCATCTGCAAGAGATCCCATGTCAACTCAAGGCCTTGGCACTTTGTCCCAGAGCCACCAGAACGAATCTGCCATGTTCCTCAGCTGCAATTGTCAATGGAGGTGTGCTTTCCTGGCATCCATGCCGGAGAGCTCTTCTTCACAAACTTTCCACATGGGGAAACCTAGAGTAAACAAACCAGACTTCACCTACACTGTACAAAAAAATGTTACTTTTTACAGCAGTTCACAGGCCTCAGCATGTGAACTCCTCCATGGCCTCTTTATACCACCCCTCCACTTGTCGGTCATCATAGACAAAAACTCTAGTGTGAGCAAGCATCTGACATCCACCCTTATTCCAGTGCTGGATATCTCGAGTAAACTGCTACAAATTGGAACTGCCTTCTGCTTGGCACTGAATTGAACCATAGCTTTTGTTTACAATTGCACCCACAACTGACTGGTTCCCAAGCTCTCGTGATTGGGAAACCTGGAGCCACAACACAGCATTCTGCCTTCCCTATTGAATGAACAAATGCCTGGGAATCTTCCCAAGAAACTCCACATGAGGATCAATCTGCTCCGCCCTCGAATCTACTCTGATATAAAGGCTGCCATGGCCACTAGCGCTGTGTCTGACAGAGCCTGAGCCCCGACCGAGTTTTAGGCCTCATATCTAGCATTTGGGATTGCTATGGCCCAAGTACGTCATCTCCACCCATCCTTGGTATTCAGGCACCTATCTCGAGACCTTGCTGGAAACCCTGCCAATGGGGCAACCTGAAGCACAGAGGAACCTGCCGGAAGAGAACTCATCCTTCCTCATGGCAGGACATTTGGCTGTTGGGTTGGGTGTCCAACTCTCTAAGAGGGAGCCAGATATATGACCAATGAGACCACTCCCACTCCTGAGGGCCGCCATGGGAGCAAACAGGCATTGTGAGACTCAGCCTGAGCAAGCTTTCAAACAATCCCTCTCAGTTGCACCATCATGATCCCGCATTGCAGGCCTCATACACCCCTAGGTGCAAATCCTAACCCTTGGTGGGTAGTCCCAGATGCCCAGAAAAAGAGCCTGTATCTGGAATCCCTGTTTTGGGGCACCCATAAGATGGAAAACAACACTCTTCCCTTCCCCAAAAAAGCCACCAAACTATGAGCTGCACAGATCCATAGAGAGGAAAAGTTTCCCATGGACCCATGAGACTATACCTGCATTCCAAGGCCATCCTGGACACACAATATAGAGAGAAAAGCCTGTGCTACTGCCTTCCAGTCACCCTAATTACTCCTGACAAGCTGCACTCCAGGTCTACTCATTGGGCCTGTGATCACCTTTCCACTAACCATAACCCACATTTGTGTTTGCAGACTTCTCTCCCAAAACCATGGCTCATATGCCCTCCAGGACAGGGTCTCTGGATCCACAACACATGACTGGGCCTGCCATCCCCAAGGAAACTGTGCCCGTCAAAC
The DNA here is from genome assembly GCF_964662115.1 of Mustela nivalis. Taxonomy (NCBI): domain Eukaryota; kingdom Metazoa; phylum Chordata; class Mammalia; order Carnivora; family Mustelidae; genus Mustela; species Mustela nivalis. Next base: position 627,101 of record NW_028136304.1, on the reverse strand, counting down.
CTGCCCAAACCTTCCAGTTTAGGAGAAACACGCAAGAGCCCTGAGCCCGACCCAATATTGTCGGCAGCACTGGACACAAATGCCAGTCTGAAACGCCCTGATCACCTACATCCAAGCAGACAGCCATTTCAATGTTCCTGGGTCAGAAGATTGTACCTGACATGCTCCTAGGACGTCATTGGAACACTAGATTAGGTTTTCAGGCATCTGTCCTCAGGGTCCTGTTCTGAAATACCAACTTAGGATACAACATGTGGTCCCTGAGCCACACAATAGAATATCTCCTGTCCCCAGTAGGAAACCATGCCCTTCGACCTGTGCCAAACCCTCAAGATTGGAGAATCCTGCACAGCACCTTAGACACCAGCACAAACTCTAGTTTGTGCGTTGACCCATACCACAAGCTTTCCATCTGCTGGACAGTCGAGTCCTGTTGAATGGCTCCAGGATGTCCCATACGGAAAGACTGGAGAGCAGGATTCGAAGGATGGATGCCTGTACAGCATACCTCACATTCCCATTGGCTCTTTGTGACAAGACATGTTTGAACTACTGGCTCTGGGGCGAGCTAACTAGGGGGCTGAATTGAAATGGACTCTCCTGCGGATGGGTCATAATGTGGGTTTGTGTGCATGGAGACCTTGGAATATGTTGGCAGCTCAGGGGCCATGAAGTATTCGCCTAACCGAAGGGTGTAATATTGCTCCAATTAAAAAGAGATCCCTATGTGGAGATGAGACAGGTTCTCTTTGGTGCCTCAGAAAAGCCCCAGATACTGGTCTTCAAACCAGTTCTCTGAGTAGAGACACCTGGAAACCAAAGCTAGGGTTCAGATTAGAGCCTAGATGCCTGTCCGTTTCAATCTTCTGTCTCTGGGGACACTGTCTGAGTATCTAAGTGGAGATAGTTGCTCAGCTGGTGTCAGAGTGCCCCTCTTAGTCCATGGCCGAGGCATGGCCTTGGATACCTCATTGGATTCTCCTAATCTCTAGGGTTGTGGCCAATGGATTGGGTACAGTTTTCTTGGAGAGGACTGGCACAGTCCTTCAGTGTGTCTCCATAGGCCCTAGCCTGGAGGGTGTGTGGGTCCGGGCTGTGGGCACAGAAGTCTGAAAACACAAACTCGGCTTGGGTGTGGAGCCGAGAGCATGGCAGGATGGACCCACAGACCGTGAGAGGAGATCCTCAGCTTATGAAAGAAGGGCAAATGGGAGGCAGTCACGCAAGCTTTTGTCTTTGGATGTTTTGTCTCCCATAGCCGTGGAATGTAGGGGTGACCTCAGGGGCTATGGAAGAGTCTCCCTCTCTGAGGAGTTGGTCCAGCTCTTAAGATTTTGGGGACATTTTGTGGGAAGGGTGGAGTCCTGCTGTCTGGCTCAGGTGTTCTTCCAGGAGAGGGACTCCAGATCACAGTCCTGGGTTCGAGCAAATGGAATACTCGAGCTCTTGTGAAGATTGGGATCATAGGGGCTTGGCAAGCCCCATATGCGGGCTCTTGGTCCAGGCCCTGAGAGACCTTACTTCGACATGGGGCCCATGCTGATGGTCCCAATGCGAGTTTGTACCCAAGGAGGCACTCAAGTTTAGGCTTGGCCTCAGGGGCCATGAAGGTTTCTCCTACACTGAAGGTATGACTCCATGCCAACAGCAAGTTTTCCAGCCATGGGGAAGGAGAAGATCTGATTTGTGCTTCAGTTACCCACGTTTGCCAGGATTTGATATAATATCTAGGGTCAGATGTCTGAAAACCCAGGTTGGGAAGAGATGACGGCATAAGGCCATGGCCTGTCTGATGTGCTTAGTGTGCAGCCAGCTGTTTCCTTGTCTGTCGGGACGTCAGGCTGTGTCAGACAGAGCATTACTGACCAGGGTAGCTTTTCCAGTTAGGGTGCGGTCGAGGCCAGAGCAGGTTGGTTCTCATTTGTGGTTTCTGGAGAGCCCCATAGGGCAACGTTTTTCTTCTGGTGGGCAGGCAGAAAACTGTGTTGTGGTTCTGGAATTCCCAGTCTGGAGGGCTTGTTTGCCAGGAGTGTGAAGAGGGAAGTCTGAAAACACAAGCTAGCGTTAGGTTTGGGGCCGAGGGCATGGCAGGCCCACTCTGCAGAGACTGAATCAAGATCTCCTGCATCTGAGGTCAGGGCGAGTATCAGACGTTGCCTCAGGTTGGAGTTTTTGTCCATTATGGCCCCTTCCTGAAGGGGGTGGGGGCGTCATGAGGCCAGGGAGGTTTCCCAACGCTGGGAGTTATGAGCTGCCCCAAACATCAAGGTTTCCTCTGTAGGACAGTCGAGTACTATGAGATGGTTCTAGGATGACCCCTACAGAAAGACTTGAGAGAAGGGGTCTAAGCATGAATGTCTGCAAATGCCACCTCACATTCCCACTGGCTGCTTGGGGCAAGGCAGGCTCAATCTGCAGGCTCTTGGGCGGGTTTCTCAGAGGGCTGAGTTGAAATGGACTCTCCTGAGGATGAGTCATACTGTGGGTTGGTGGCCATGGAGACCTTGGAATGTGGTGGTGGCTCAGGGACTCTGCAGGTTTCTCCAAACCGAAGGGTTTGACACAGCTCCAACAATGAAGCTTCCCATGTGGAGACGATAGTTGTTCTGTTTGGTGTCTCAGGAAAGCCCCAGATGCTGGTCTTCAAACCCAGGCCTCTGAGGAGTGACACCTGGAAACCAAAGCAAGAGTTCAGATTAGGGCCCAGGGGCCTGTCTGGTTCAATCTACTGTCTCTGCCGACATCTGTCTGTGTTTCTGCATGGAGGTAGTTGCTCAGCTATTGTCAGGATGCCTTTGTCCAGACAGGCTTATAGTAGTGGGATGTCCTCGGGGGCCTTGAGGTTTCTCCTATTCTGTGGGGTTATGGGCAATGGAATGGGCATAGTCTCCTTGGAGAGAGCAGGACAGTCCTGTGGTGTGGCTCCAGAGGCCCCAGCCTGGCGGCTGTGTGGGCCAGGGCTGTGGGGACAGACATCCAAAAACACAAACTCGGCTGAGGTTTGGGGCTGAGGTTATGGCAGGAGTGATCTACAGTCCGTGAGGGGAGCTCATTGTGATTAGAAAGTAAGGCGAGTGAGAGGCGGTTGTTCAAGCTTATGTCTCTGGATGTTGTATTCATGATGGTCATTTAATGTAAGCATGGTCTCATGGGCCATGGAAGTCTCCCTCTCTGGTGATTTGTCCGGCTCCCAAGAGATTGGGGTCATTTTGTGGGAAGGGAGGAGTCCTGTTTTCTGCCTCATGTGTTCCCACAATAGAGGGATTTTAGAGCAGAGCACTGGGTACATACAACTGGAATACCCACCCTCTGGTTAGGCCTGGGGTCCTATGGGCATGGCAAGCCCATATGCAGATTCTTGGTCCAGCCACTGAGAGACGTTACTTGAATAGTGGACTCATGCTGAGGGTCACAATGTGTGTTTGTGCCCAAGGTGGTCCTCAATATTGGGCGGGACTTCATTGAGCTTGCAGGTTTCTCCTACACTGAACCTTGGACATGCCAACCTCAGGGTTTCTTGCCATGGGGAAGGAGGAGTTTTGATTTCTGCATCACGTTCACCTCTGGGCACTAATTGGAGATAAGGTCTAGGTTCTGAAGCCTGAAAACCGAGGTTTGGAAGAGATGACGACCTAAGGCCATGGCGGGTCCAATGTGTTCAGTTTGGGGCCAGCTTTCTAGGTGTCGTTCAGGAGGTCTGCACTCAGGCTGTGCCAGACAGGGCATTCCTGCCGAGATACGCTGTATAATTGGGGTACAGTTGAGTGGCATGCAGAAGATAATTATTTGGGGTTTCTCCGTAGCCCCATAGGGCAAAGTCTTTCTTCTGGAGGGCAGGCAGAGTGCTGCATTCTGGCTCCGGAACTGCCAAACTGGAGTCCTTGGGGCCAGGAATGCAAGGATGTAAGTCTGAGAACTGAAGCTTTGCTTTGGTTTCAGGGCGAGGACATGGCAGGCACACTCTGCAGAGCTGAATTGAGATTTCATGCATCTGAGGTCAGGGCGAGGTTCATATGTTGGCTCAGGTTGGAGTTTCTGTCCATGATGGCCCCTTCATGAAGGGGGGTCATCACACCGCCATTGGTGTTTTCCCATGATGGCAGTAGTGAGATGCTCCAAACCACAAGGATTTTCTGCGGGTCAGTTGAAACCTGTTGGATGGCTCCAGGGCATCCCATATGGAACAATTGCAGAGCAGGGTTGTAAGGATGGATGCCTGGGCATCCGGCCTTGCATTCCAATTGTCTCCTAGCGAAACGGCACGTTTGATTGCTGCCTATGATGTAGCAGCCGAGGGGGCTGAGTTGAAATGCATTCTCCTGAGGATCGGTCATAATGTGGGATTGTGTCCATGGAGACCTTGGGATGGGGCAGTGGCACCAGGGCTCTGAAGGATGCTCCTAACCAGAGGTTTTGACACAGCTCCAAGAAGCATTTTTCCCATGGGGAAACAAGATTTGTTCTCATTGGTGCTTCAGTAACCCCCAATATGCTGGTATTGGAAACCAGAACTCTGAGGAGAGATGCCTGGAAACCAAGGAAATGGATCTGATTAGGGCCTGGGGCCTGTCTGGTTTAATCTTCTTCTCTCGGTTCATCTGTCTATGGGATTGAGTGGAGGTAGTTCCTCAGCTGGTGTCAGATTGCCCCTATTTGTCCTGGGCAGTCTACACTATTGGGATGGCCACTTTGACTTTGGAGGTTTCTCCTAATTTGCAAGTTTGTGGCCAATGAAATGGGCAGAATTCCTTTGGGGAGGGAAGGCACAATCCTGAGGTGTGGCTCTAGGGGCTCAAGCATGGAGGGTGTGTGGGTCAGAGCTGTGGGGACAGAAGTCTGAAAACAGAAACTCGTCTTAGGTTTGGGGACATAGGTATGGGAGGCCCGATCTACAGACCTTGAGCAGAACTCTTCAGGATATGAACAAAGAGTGAGTGTGAGGCACTTGCTCAGGCTTTTGACTCTGGATTTTGTGTCACTGATGGCCGTGGAATGTAGGGGCGTCCTCATGGACCATGGGTGAGACTTCCTCTATGGGGATTTGGATGATCCCAATATTTTGGGGTCATTCCGTGGGATGGGAGGAGTCCATTCTGGTGTTTTTTTTTTTTTTTTTTTTTTTACCTCAGGTGTGCCACTAAAGAGGGATTCCAGAGCAGAACCCTGGGAAGGGGCGACTGGACAACCCGAACTCTGTATAAGATTGGGGGCCTAAGGGCATGGCAATCCCCATATGGGGTACCTTGGTCCAGCCACTGAGAGGTCTTACTTGAGTACAGTGCTCACACTGAGGGTCACAATGCATGTTTGTGCCCAATGTAGGCATCAAGCATGGGCGGGGACTCATGGGCCATGCTTGATTCTCCTACACTGAACTTTGGACAACATACGAACCACAAGGTTTCTTTCCATGGGGAAGGAGGAATTCTGATTTCTGCATCATGTTCACGCCTGGGCAGTGACTGGAGATAAGATCTAAGTTCTGAATCCAGAAAATCGAGGTTGGGATGAGATGATAACCTAAGGTCATGGAGGGTCCGATGTGCTCAGTGTGCGGTCAGCTTTCTGAGTGTTGTTCAGGAGGTATGGATTCAGGCTGTGTCAGACAATGCATTAGTGCCCAGGTTAGAATGTATAATTTGGGTACAGTTGAGTTCCATGTAGGTTCATCCTCATTTATTGTGTCAGGGAAGCTCACTGGGGCAACATTTTTCTTCTGGTGGGCAGGCAGAGTGCAGCATTGTGGGTCCAGAATTGCCAAACTTGAGGGCGTCGGGACCAGGAGTGTGAGGACGTAAGTCTGAGATCATAAGCTAAACTTAAGTTTCAGGGCGAGGGCACGGCAGGCACCCTCTGCAGATCCGAATCAAAATCTCATTCACCTGAAGTCAGGACGAGGATCAGACTTAGGCGCAGGTTGGAGTTTCTGTCCATGATGGCCCCTTCATCAAAGGGGTGGAATCTCGAGGCCATGGAGGTTTTCCCACGTTGGGAGTTGTGGGATGCTCCAAACTGCAAGGATTCCTTCTGCGGGAAAATTGAGAACTGTTGGATGGCTCCAGGACATCCCATATGGAATGACTCCAGAGCCAGGTTCTAAGGATGGATGCCTGAGCAGACTGCCTCTTACACCAATTGTCTCCCTGCCACAAGACAGGTACGATCTGATGGCTATGCAGGAGCAATCGTGGGAGCTGAGTTGAAATGGACTCTCCTGAAGATGGGTCTTAATGTGTGTTTGTGTCCATGAGGACGTTGGAATGGGGTGGTGGCCCCAGGGCTCTAAAGGATTCTAACCGGAGATTTTGAAACAACTCGAAAGAGCAAGTTTTCCATGTGGAGACAAGATTTGTTCTAATTGGTGCCTCAGGAAACCCACATATGCTGGTATTAGAACCAGGCCTCTGAGGAGAGATACATAGAAACCACAGCAATGCATCCAATTAGGTCCTAGGAGCCTCTCTGGTTCAATCTTCTTCTCTGTCGACATCTGTCTATTTTATGAAATGGAGGTAGTTGCTCAGCTGGTGTCAGACCGCTCCTGTTTGTCCGGGCGGCCTACACTATAGGGATGGCCTCGGGGACTTTGGAGGTTTCTCCTAAATTGTATGATTATGGACAATGGCATGGGCAGAATTCCTGTGGAGTGGGCAGGCACAGACCTGATGTGTGGCTCCAAGAGCCCAGCCTTGAGGGTGTGTGGGCAAGGACTGTGGGGACAGATGTCTGAAAACACAAACTCAGCTTAGCTTTGGGGACGTAGGTATGGCAGGTCCGATTTACAGACTATGAGGAGAACTTTTTGGGATATGAATAAAGGGTGAAAGTGTGACACTTGTCAGGCTTTTGCCCCTGGATTTTGTGTCAATGATGGCTGTGGAATGTCGAGGAGTCCTCATGGGCCATGGAAGAGTCTTTCTCTCTGTGGATTTGGCCAGATCCCAATTGTTTTGGGTTAATCTGTGGGATTCAGTTTTGTTAACTAAGGTGTCCCACCAAAAGAGGGATTCCAGAGCAGAGCCCTGGACAACAAGAAATCTAACTAAAAATACGGGCCTAGGGGCATGGCAAGCCCAATATGCCTTCTAATGGTCCAGCCACTGAGAGGCCTTCATTGAGGACAGAACTCATGCTGAGGGTCACAATGCGTGTTTATGCCCTCGTGGTACTCAAGCATGGGTGGGGACTCATGGTGCATGCTTGTTTCTCCTACACTGAATGATAGTCAACATGTCAACCACATGAGTTCTTGCCATGGGGAAGTATTAATTCTGATTTCTGCATGTCATTCACCCCTGGGCAGTGATTGGAGATAAGGTCTAGGTTGTGAAGTCTGAAAACTGAGGTTGGGAAGAGATGACGACCTAAGACCATGTTGGGTCCGATATGCTCAGCGTGGAGCCAGCTGTCTGGGTGTTGGTCGGGAGGTCCAAGCTTGGGCTGTGTCAGACAGGGCCTTAGTGCCCAGGGTAGATTGTATAATTGGGGTACAACTGAGTGCCGTGCAGGTTGATCTTTATTTGGCATTTCTGGGTAGCCCCAAGGGCAATGTTTTTCTTCTGGAGAACAGGCAGAGTGCTGCATTGTGGCTCCGGAATTTCCAAAGTGGATGCCTTGTGGACGGGGAGTGTGAGGACGGAAGTCTGAGAACACATGTTAGGCGTAGGTTCTGGGCGAGGGCACGGCAGGCACCCTCTGCAGATCTGAATCGGGATATCATGAATCTGAAGTCAGGGCGAGGTTCAAACCTAGGCTTAGGTTTGAATTTCTGTCCATTCTGGCCACTTGATGAAGGGGACAGCATCTCCAGTCCATGGAGGTTTACCCACAATGGAAGTTGTGAGATGCTCCAAACAACAAAGATTCCTTCTGATCAACAATTGAGACCTTTTGTATCACTCCAGTACATACCATACAGAATGACACCAGAGCAGGGATCTAAGGATGGATGCATGGGAAGCCCGCCTCACATTGCAGTTGTCTCCTAGCAAATAGACAGGTTTGATATGCTGGCTCTGTCAGAGCAACCAAGGGGGCTGAGTTGAAATGGACTCTCCTGAGGATGGATGCTAATGTGGGTTTGTGTCCATGGAGACCTTGGAATGGGGCGTTGGTGCATGGGCCCTGAAGGATTCTCCTAACCGGAGGTTTTGAGACATCTCCAAAGGACAAGTTTCCCATGTGGAGACGAGATTTGTTCTGATTGGTGCCTCAGGAAACCCCCATATACTGTTATTGGAATATAGGCCTCTGAAGAGAAATAACTGGAAACCAAAGCAATGGCTCCATTTAGAGCCTAGGGGCCTGTCCGGTTGAATCTTCTTCTCTGTGTACATCCATCTAAGGTATTAGTGGAGTTAGATGCTCAGCTGGTGTCAGATGGCCCTTGTTTGTCCCAGGCAGCCTACACTATTGTGAAGGCCTTGGGGACTTTGGAGGTTTCTCCTAATTTTATGATTATGGACAATGGAATGGGCAGAATTCCCGTGGAGAGGGAAGGCACAGTTTTGATGTGGCTCCAGGGGCCCCAGCCTGCAGGGTGTGTGCACCAGGACTGTGGAGACAGAAGTCTAAAACACAAACTCAGTTTAGGTTTAGGGACGTAGGTATGGCAGGCCCGATCTACAGACCGTGAGGAGAATTCTTCCGGATATGAAGAAAGAGAGATTGTGAGGCACTTGTTCAGGCTTTTGTTTCTGGATTTTGTGTCAACGATGGGCGTGGAATGTCGGGGAGGCCTCATGGGCCATGGACGAGTCTTCCGCTCTGTGGATTTGGCCCGATTCCAATTGTTTTGGGTCAAACTGTGGGATGGGAGGAGTCCTTTCAGTTTTGTTACCTCAGGTGTCCCACCAAAAGAGGGATTCCAAAGCCGAGCCCTGGGGAGGGGAGACTGGACAACCAGAAATCTGGTTAAAAATTGGGGCCTAGGGGCATTGCAAGCCCAATATGCTGTCTTTTGGTCCAGCCGCTGAGAGGCCTTACTTGAGAACTGGGCTCACGTTGAGGGTCACAATGCATGTTTGTGACCGACTTGGTCCTCAAGCATCTGCAGGGCCTCATGGGCCACACTGGTTTCAACTACACTTTACGTTGGACAACATGCCAACCACAAGGTTTCTTGCCATGGGGAAGGAGTTCTGATTCCTGCATCATGTTCAACCCTGGGTGGTGACTGGAGATAAGGTTTAGGATCTGAAGCCTGAAAACCGAGGTTGGAAAGAGATGATGACCTAAGGCCATGGCGGGTCCGATGTGCTCAGTGTGTGGCTAGCTGGGTGGGTGCGAACCAGGAGGTTCAGTCTCAGGCTGTGCCAGAAAGGGCAGTAGTGCACAGGGCAGCCTGTATAATTGGGGTCCAGTCAAGTGGCATGCAGGTTGATCCTCATTTGGGGAATCTGGGTAGCTCCAGAGGGCAAAGTTTTTCTTCCGGAAAGCAGGCAGAGTGCTGCCTTGTAGTTCTGGAATTGCCAAACTGGAGGGCTTGTGGGCCAGGAATGTGAGGATGGAAGTTGAGAACACAAACTAGACTTACGTTTCTGGGCAAGGGCACGGCAGTCACACTCTGCAGAGCTGAATCAAGATGTCCTGCATCTGAAGTCAGGGCGAGGATCAGACGATCGCTCAGGTTGGAGCTTCTGTCCCTGATGGCCCCTTCATGAAGCGCAGGGGGCGGGATCACGAGGCCATGGAGGTTTTCCCACGATGGGAGTTGTGAGATGCTCCAAACAGTAAAGATTCTTCTGCGGGACTATTGAGACCTGTTGGTTGGCTCCAGGACTTCCCATACAGCATAATTCTGAGAATGGTTCTAAGTATGGATGTCTGGGAAGCCTGCCTCTCATTCCAATCATCTCCTAGCGACAAGACGGGTTAGATCTGCTGGATCAGGGGGAGCAACTGAGGGGGCTGAGTTGAAATGGACTCTCCTGTGGATGGGTCCTAATGTGGGTGTGTCTCCATGGAGACCTTGGAATGAGGCGCTGGCACCGGGAACCTGAAATGTCCTTCTAACCAGAGGCTTTGAGAGAGCTCCAACATGCAAGTTTCCCATGTGTAAACGAGATTTGTTCTGATGGGTGCCTCAGGAAAAGCCCTCAGCTGGTATTGGAAACCAGGCTTTTGAAGAGACATGCCTGTAAACCAAAGCTATGGATCCCATTATGGCCTGGGGTCCTGTCTGGTCAATCTTTTTCTCTGGGGACATCCATCTATGGTATGAGTGGAGGTAGATGCTCAGCTGGTGTCAGACGGCCCTTTTTTGTCCCGGACAACCTACACCATTGGTATGGCCTCAGGGAATTTGGAGGTTTCTCCTAATTTGTATGGTTTTGGATAATGGAATGGGCAGAATTCCCATGGATTGGTAAGGCACAGTCCTAATGTGTGGTTCCAGGGGCCCAGCCTGGAGGGTGTGTGGCCCAGGACTTTGAGGACAGAACTCAAAAAACACAAACTCAGCTTAGGTTTGGGGACGTAGGTATGGCACGGCCGAACTACAAATCATGAGAAGAACTCTTCAGGATATGAAGAAAGAGCGAGTCTGAGGCGCTTGCTTAGGCTTTTGTCTCTGGATTTTGTATCAGCGATGGCCGTTGAATGTCGGGGAGGCCTCATGGGCCATGGACGAATCTTCCTCTCTGTGGATTTGGCCCTATCCCAATTCTTTTTCGTGAATCTGTGGAATGGGAGGACTCCTTTAAGGTTTGTTACCTGAGGTGTCCCACCAAAAGAGGAATTCCAAAGCAGAGCCCTGGGCAAGAGTGAAGGGACAACCCGAACTTGGTTAAAAATTGGGGTCTAGGGGCATGGCAAGCCCAATATGCTCTTTCTTCATGCAGCCACTGAGAGGCCTTGCCTGAGGACCGGGCTCAGGCTGAGGGTCACAATGTGTGTTTGAGACCAATGTGGCCCTCAAGCGTGGGCTGGGTCTCATGTGCCACACTGGTTTCAACTACACTGAAAGTTGGACAACATGCCAACCACGAGGTTTCTTGCCAAGGGAACGAGTTCGGATTTCTGCAACATTTTCAAACCTGGGCAGTGATTGGAGATAAGGTCAAGGTTCTGAAGCCTGAAAACCGAGGTTGGGTAGAGATGACGACCTATGGCCATGGCGGGTCCGATGTGCTCAGTGTGTGGCCAGCTGTCTGGGTGGGGCCAGGAGTTCCAGGCTCAGGCTGTGTCAGAATGGGCAATTGTGCCCACTTCAGCCTATATATTTGGTGTACAGCCAAATGGCGTGCAGGTTGATCCTCATTTGGGGTTTCTGGGTAGCCCCAGAGGGCAATGTTCTTCTTCCAGGGAGCAGGCAGAGTGCCGCATTGTACTTCTGGATTGCCAAACTGGAGGGCTTATGGGCCGGTAGTCTGAGGACGGAACTCCGAGAACACAAGCAAGGCTTAGGTTTTATGTGTGAGGACATGGCAGACCTGAATCGAGATCTCTTGTACCTGAAGTCAGGTTGAGCATCAGACGATGCCTCAGGTTTGACTTTCTGTCCCTGATGGCCCCTTCATAAAGGGGGGGAATCACGAGGCCGTGGGGGTTTTCCCACCATGGGAGTTGTGAGAAGCTCCAAACTGCAAAGATTCTACTGTGGGACAATTGAGACCAGTTGGTTGGCTCCAGGCCAACGATTCTGAGCAGGGTTCTAAGGATGGATGGCTGGGTAGCCCACCTCGCATTCCAATATTCTCCTAGCTACAAGACAGGCTAGATCTGTTGGATCTCGGGGAGCAACCGAGGAGGCTGAGTTTAAATGGACTCTCCTGTGGATGGGTCCTAATATGTTTTTGTGTCTATGGAGACTGTGGCATTAAGCGGTGGCACTAGGGCCCTGAAGGCTTCTCCTAAACAGAGGTTTGACACAGGTCCACCATGCAAGTTTCCCATGTGTAGAGGAGATTTGTTCTGATGGGTGAGTCAAGAAACAGCCATATTCTGGTATTGAAATCCAGGCCTCTGAGGAGAGATGCCTGGAAACCAAAGCAATGGATCTGATTAGTGCCTAGGGGCCTGTTGGTTTCTTTTTACCTCGGGCGACATCTGTCTATGGGTCAGAGTGCAGGTAGGTGCTCAGATGAACTCAGATTGCCCGTGTTTGTCCTTGGAAGCCAACACTATGGGATGGCCTCAGGGAATTTAAAGGTTTATACTTTTAGTTGCGTTGTCGCCATTGGAATGGGCTCACACAATTCCCTTGCGAGGGCAAGAACAGTCCTCAGGTTTGGCTTCAGGGGCCTGAGCCTATAGGGTGTGTAGGCCAGGGCTGTTTGGACAGTTGTCTGAAAACACAAACTCGACTTCTGTTTCGGGTCATAGGTAGGGCAGGACTGATCTACAGACCATGAGGAGAACATTTCGGTATATGAAAAAAAAGCGAGTGTGAGGCTATTGCTCATGTTTTTGTCTCTGCATATCATGTCACTCATGGTCGTGAAATTTCCGGGTGACTTCATGGGAAATGGACGAGTCTTACTCTCTGGGGATTTGGCCCCTTCCAAAGAGGTTGGGGTCATTCTGTGGGATGGAAGAAGTCGTTTTTTTTTTTTTTGTTGTTGTTGTTGTTGCTTTGTTTTGTTTCATTTTTTAACCTCCGTTGTCCCACCACATGAGGAATTCCAGAGTAGAGCTCTGGGGAGTGGTGACTGGACAACCAGAAATCTGGTTAAAAATTGGGGCCTAGGGCTATGTCAAGCCCATTATGACATCTAGTGATCCAGGCTCTGAGAGGACTTACTAGAGGACAGGACTCACCCTGAGGGTCACAATGCATATTTATGCCCTCGTCGCACTCAAGAATAGGCGGGCCTCAGGGTGAATGCTAGTTTCTCCTACAATGAACGTTGGACAACATGCCAACCACAAGGTTTCTTGCCATGTGTAAGGAGAAGTTCTGATTTCTGCATCACACTCACCCCCAGGCAGAGATAAAGTCTAGATTCTGAGGCCTGAAAACTGAGGTAGGGAAGAGATGAGGACCTAAGGCCATGGCGAGTCTGATGTGCTCAGTGTGCGGTCAGCTGTCTGGGTGTTGGTCAGGAAGTCCGGGCTCAGGTTGTGTCAGACAGTGCATTAGTGCCCAGGTTAGACTATATAATTCGGGCAAAGTCGAGTACCGTGTAGGTTTATCTTCATATAAGGTGCCTTGGCAGCTCTTTAGGCAATATTTTTTTTCCAGAAAGCAGGCCATGTGCTTAATTGTGGGACCGGATTTACCAATCATGAGGGCTTTGAGGCCAGGAGAGTGAGGTCGGAATTCTGAGAACAAATGTTATACTTGGGCTAAGGGCAAGGGCACGGCAGGTACCCCCTGCAGATCTGAACCAATATCTCATCCATTTGAAGTCAGGGAGAGAATTAGACTTTGGCTTAGGTTGGAGTTTCTGTGCCTGACGGCTCCTTCATGAAGGGAGCGGAATCTCGTGTCCATGGAGTTTTTCCCACGTGGGAGTTGTGGGTTGCCCCCTTCAAGAATTCCTTCTGCGGGACAACTGAGACCTTTGGGCAGCTCCAGGACATCCCATATGGAGTGACTCCATAGCACCGTTCGAGGGAGGATGCCTGGGAAGCCAGCCTCGCATTCCAATTGTCTCCTAGCAACAAGCCAGTTTAGATCTGATGGCTCTGCGGGAGCAACCGGGGTGACTGACTTGAAATGGACTTTCCTCAGGATGGGTCCTAATGTTTCTTTGTGTCCATGGGGCCTTGGAATGGGGCCGTGGCACCAGGACCCTGAAGTATTCTCCTAAGCTTTTGACAGAGCTCGATGCACATGTTTCCTTGTGGAGACGAGATTTGTTCTGATTGCTACCTCAGGAAAACACCTATGCTGGTATTGGAATCCAGGCTTTTGAGGAGACATGCCTCTCACCAAAGCAATGGATCCGATTGGCCAGGGTCCTGTCTGGTTCAATCTTCTTCTCTGGGGACATCCATCTATGGTATGAGTGGAGGTTGATGCTCAGCTGCTATCAGACCGCGCTTGTATGTCACGGGCGACCTGCACTATTGGGATGGCCTCAGGGATTTGGAGGGTTCTCCTAATTTTACGGTTTTGGACAATGGAATGGGCAGAGTTCCCATGGATTGGGTAGGCACAGTCCTTATGTGTGGCTCCAGGGACCGCAGCCTGGAGGGTGTGTGGCCCAGGACTTTGAGGACAGAAGTCTGAAAACATAAACTCAGCTTAGGTTTGGAGACGTAGGTATGGCAGGCCCGATCTATAAACCATGAGAAGAACTCTTCAGGATATGAAGAAAGAGCGAGTCTGAGGTGCTTGTTCAGTCTTTTGTCTCTAGATTCGGTATCAGCGATGGCCGTGGATTGTCTGGGAAACCTCATGGGCCATGGACGAATCTTCCTCTCTGTGGAATTGGACCGATCCCAATTCTTTTTCATCAATCTGTGGAATGGGAGGTCTCCTTTCAGGTTGGTTACCTTAGGTGTCCCGCCAAAAGAGGAATTCCAAAGAAGAGCCCTGGGGAAAAGCGAAGGGACAACCCGAATTATGGGTAAAATTTGGGGCCTAGGGGCATGGCAAGCCCAATATGCTGTCTCTTCATCCAGCCACTGAGAGGCCTTACCTGAGGACTGGGATCAGGCTGAGCGTCACAATGTGTGTTTGTGACAATGTGGCCCATAAACATGGGCGGGGCCTCATGGGCCACACTGGTTTCAACTACACTGAACATTGGAAAACATGCCAACCACATGGTTTCTAGCCACGGGGAAGGAGTTGTGATTTCTGCATCACTTACAAGCCTGGGCAGTGATTGGAGATAAGGTCTAGGTTCTGAGACTTGACAACCGAGGTTGGGAAGAGATGACGACCTAAGGACATGGCTCGTCCGGCGTTCTCAGTGTTCGACCAGCTTTCTGGGTGGGGCCAGGAAGTCCAGGCTCAGGCTGTGTCAGAAAGGGCAATAGTGCCTAGGTCATCCTATATATTTGGGGTACAGTCGAATGGCATGCAGGTTGAACCTCATTTGGAGTTTCTGGGTAGCCCCACAGGGCTATGTTTTTCTTCCTGAAGGCTGGCAGAGTGCTGCATTATAGTTCTGGTTTGCAAACTGGAGGGCTTGTGGGCCAGTAGTCTGAAGACGGAAATCTGATAACACAAGCTAGGCTTAGGTTTCTGGGTGAGGACAAGGCAGGAACGATCTACAGACCTGAATCGAGATCTCGTGCTTCTGAAGTCAGGGTGAGGATCAGAAGATCGCTCAGGTTGGTGTTTCTGTCCCTGATGGCCCCTTCATGAAGGGGCGGGGTCTCGAGTTCGTGGGGGTTTTCCCACGATGTTAGTTGTGAGAAGGTCCAAACTGCAAAGATTCTTGTGCAGGACAATTGAGACATGTTGGTTGGCTCCAGGGCAACAATTCCGAGCAGGGTTCTAAGGATGGATGCCTGGGTAGCCCACCTTGCATTCCAATTGTGTCCTAGCAACAAGACAGGTTATATCTGCTGGATCTGGGCGAGCAATCTGGATCTGGGTTGAAATGGACTCTCCTGTGGATGGATCCTAATATGTTTTTGTGTCTATGGAGACCTTGGAATGAAGGGGTGGCACTGGGGTCCTGAAGGGTTTTTTCAAACAGAGGCTTTGACACAGCTCCAACGTGCAAGTTTCCCATATGTAGATGAGATTTGTTCTGACGGATGAGTCAGGAAACAGCCATATGCTGGTATTGATCCAGGCCTCTGAGGAGAGATGACTGGATACCACAGCTATGGATCCGAATAGTGCCTAGGGGCCTGTTCGTACATTTTTACCTCTGGGGACATCAGTCTATGCGTCTGAGAGCATGTAGGTGCTCAGATGGGCTCAGATTGCCCGTGTTTGTCCTGGAAGGCCACCACTATTGGGATGGCCTCAGGGAGTTTGCAGGTTTATCCTATTATTAGGTTGTGGCTATTGGAATGGGCACATACAATTCCCTTGTAGAGGGCAAGTACAATTCTCAGGTTTGGCTCCAGGGGCCTGAGCCTGTAGGGTGTGTAGGCAGAGCTGTTTGGACAGTCTGAAAACACAAACGCGGCTTATGTTTCAGGTCATAGGTATGGCAGGATTGATCTACAGACCATGAGCAGAACACTTCGGGATATGAATAAGGGGCGAGTGTGAGGCTCGTGCTCAAGTTTTTGTCTTTGGATATCGTGTCACTCATGGTCGTGAAATTTCCTGGTGACTTCATGGGAAATGGACGAGTCTTACACTCTGGGGGTTTGGCCCCGTCCAAGGAGTTTTGGGTCATTCTGGGGATGGAAGAAGTCCGTTTTGTTGTTGTTGTTGATTTGCCTTGTTTTGTTTTTTAACCTCAGGTGTCCCACCAAATGGGGGATTCCAGAGTAGAGCCCTGGGGAGGGCCGACCGGACAACAAGAAATGTGGTTAAAAATTGTGGCCTAGGGACATGTCAAGCCCATTATGACATCTAATGGTCGAGCCACTGAGAGGACTTACTAGAGCACAGGACTCACGCTGAGGGTCACAATGCGTGTTTATGCCCACTTCGCAAACAAGAATGGGCAGGGCCTCATGGTGAATCCTGGTTTCTCGTACACTGAACGTTGGACAACATGCCAACCACAAGGTTTCGTGCCATGGGTAAGGAAGAGTTCTGATTTCTGCATCACAGGCACCACTGGGCAGTGATTGGAGATAAGGTCTAGGTTCTGAAGCCTAAAAACTGAGGTAGGGAAGAGATGATGACCTAAGGCCATGGCGGGTCTGATGTGCTCAGTGTGCGGTCAGCTGTCTGGGTGTTGGTCAGGAGATCCGGGCTCAGGTTGTGTCAGAGAGTGCATTAGTGCCCAGTTTAGACTATATACTTTGGGTACAGTCGAGTGCCATGTAGATTTATCCTCATATAAGTTGTCTGGGCAGCTCATTAGGCAAAATTTGTTTTCTAGAGGGCAGGCAGAGTGCTTAATTGTCGGTCCGGAATTTTAAACTTGAGGGATTCGTGTCCAGGAGTGTGAGGACGGAAGTCTGAGAACACAAGCTAGACTTGGGTTTCAGGGCGAGGACACGGCAGGTACCACTGTAGATCTGAACCTATATCTCATGCATCTGAAGTCAGGGCGAGGATCAGACGTTGGCTCAGGTTGGAGTTTCTGTGCATGACGGACCCTTCATGAAGGGAGCGGAATCTCAAGGCCATGGAGTTTTTCCCACGTTGGGAGTTGTGGGATGCCCACTTCAAGGATTCCTTCTGCGGGACAATTGAGACCTGTTGGGCAGCTTCAGGACATCCCATATGGAATGACTCCAGGGCACTGTTCGAGGTTGGATGCCTGGGAAGCCGGCCTCTCATTCCAATTGTCTCCCAGCAACAAGACAGTTTAGATCTGATGGCTCTGCGGGAGAAACCGGGGTGGCTGACTTGAAATGGACTTTCCTGAGGATGGGTCCTAATGTGTGTTTGTGTCCATGAGGGCCTTAAAATGGGGCGGTGGCACCGAGACCCTGAAGTATTCTCCTAAGCTTTTGACATAGCTCGATGCACAAGGTTCCTTGTGGAGACGAGATTTGTTTTGATGGGTGCCTCAGGAAAACCTCTATGCTGGTATTGGAATCCAGGCTTTTGAGGAGACATGCCTGTAATCCAAAGCAATGTATCCGATTATGGCCTAGGGTCCTGTCTGGTTCAATCTTCTTCTCAGGGGACATCCATCTATGGTATGAGTGGAGGTAGATGCTCAGCTGGTATCAGACCGCCCTTGTTTGTCCCGGGCGACCTGCACTATTGGGATGGCCTCAGCGATTTGTAGGGTTCTCCAAATTTTACTGTTTTGGACAATGGCATCGGCAGAATTCCCATGGATTGGGTAGGCACAGTCCTACTGTGTGACTCCAGGGGCCCCAGCCTGGAGGGTGTGTGGCCCAGGACTTTGAGGACAGAAGTCTGAAAACACAAACTCAGCTTAGGTTTGGGGACGTAGGTATGGCAGGCCTGATCTATAAACCATGAGAAGAACTCTTCCGGATATGAAGAAAGAGTGAGTCTGAGGGGCTTGCTCAGGCTTTTGTCTCTGGATTTTGTATCAGAGATGGCCGTGGAATGTTGGGGAGGCCTCATGGGCCATGGACGAATCTTCCTCTCTGTGGATTTGGCCCGATCCCAATTGTTTTTGGTCAATCTGTGGAATGGGAGGACTCCTTTCAGGTTTGTTACCTCAGGTGTCCCGCCAAAAGAGGAATTCCAAAGAAGAGCCCTGGGGAAAAGTGAAGGGAGAACCCGAACTATGGGTAAAATTTGGGGCCTAGGGGCATGGCATGCCCAATATGCTATCTCTTCATCCAGCCACTGAGAGGCCTTATTGAGGACTGGGATCAGGGTGAGGGTCACAATGTGTGGTTTTGACCAATGTGGCTTGCAAACATGAGCGGGGCCTCATGGGCCACCCTGGTTTCAACTACACTGAACGTTGGACAACATGCCAACCACATGGTTTCTTGCCACGGGGAAGCAGTTGTGATTTCTGCATCACTTTCAAGCCTGGGCAGTGATTGGAGATAAGGTCTAGGTTCTGAAACTTGACAACCGAGGTTGGGAAGAGATGACGACCTAAGACCATGGCGGGTCCGATGTGCTCAGTGAGCGGCCAGCTTTCTGTGTGGGGCCAGGTAATCCAGGCTCAGGCTGTGTCAAAAAGGGCAATAGTGCCCAGGTCAGCCTATATATTTGGGGTACAGTGGTATGGCGTGCAGGCTGATCCTCTTTTGTAGTTTCTGGGTAGCCCCAGAGGGCAATGTTTTTCTTCCTGAGGGCAGGAAGAGTGCTGCATTATAGTTCTGGTTTTCAAACTGGAGGCTTGTGGGCCAGTAGTCTGAGGAAGGAAATCTGAGAACAAGCTAGGCTTAGGTTTCTGGGTGAGGACAAGGCAGGAACAATCTACAGACCTGAATCGAGATCTCGTGCTTATGATGTCAGGGCGAGGATCAGAAGATCGCTCAGGTTGGAGTTTCTGTCCCTGATGGCCCTTCATGAAGGGGTGGGGGGGGTCATGAGGCCGTGGGGGTTTTCCCACGATGTTAGTTGTGAGAAGCTCCAAACTGCAAAGATTCTTCTGCAGGACAATTGAGACCTGTTGGTTGGCTCCAGGGCAACGATTCCGAGCAGGGTTCTAAGGATGGATGGCTGGGTAGCCCACCTCGCATTCCAATTGTGTCCTAGCAACAAGACAGGTTAGATCTGCTGGATCTGGGGGAGCAACCCAGGAGGCTGAGTTGAAATAAACTCTCCTGTGGATGGGTCCTAATGTCTTTTTGTGTCTATGGAGACCTTGGAATGTAGCGGTGGCACTGGGGTCCTGAAGGGTTTTTCCAAACAGAGGCTTTGACAAAGCTCCAACGTGCAAGTTTCCCATATTTAGATGAGATGTTTTCTGATGGGTGAGTCAAGAAACAGCCATACGCTGGTATTGAAATCCAGGCCTCTGAGGAGAGATGACTGGATACCACAGCAATGGATCCGAATAGTGCCTAGGGGCCTGTTCGTTCCTTTTTACCTCTGGGGACATCAGTCTATGCGTCTGAGTGCAGGTAGGTGCTCAGATGAGCTCAGATTGCCCCTGTTTGTCCTGGGAAGCCACCACTATTGGGATGGCCTCAGGCAGTTTGCAGGTTTATCCTAATAGTAGGGTTGTGGCCATTGGAATGGGCACATACAATTCCCTTGGAGAGGGCAAGTACAGTCCTCAGGTTTGGCTCCAGGGGCCTGAGCCTGTAGGGTGTGTAGGCCAGAGCTGTTTGGACAGTTGTCTGAAAACACAAACGCGGCTTATGTTTCGGGTCATAGGTATGGCAGGACTGATCTACAGACCATGAGGAGAACTCTTCAGGATATGAAAAAAGGGCGAGTGTGAGGCTCGTGCTCAAGTTTTTGTCTCTGGATATCGTGTCACTCATGGTCGTGAAATTTCCGGGTGACTTCATGGGAAATGGACGAGTCTTACTCTCTGGGGTTTTGCCCCGTCCCAAGAGTTTTGGGTCATTCTGGGGATGGAAGAAGTCCGTTTTGTTGTTGTTGTTGTTGTTGTTGATTTCTTTTGTTTTGATTTTTAACCTCAGGTGTCTCACCAAATGAGGTATTCCAGAGTAGAGCCCTGGGGAGGGCGGACCGGACAACCAGAAATCTGGTTAAAAATTGTGGCCTAGGGACATGTCAAGCCCATTATGACATCTAATGGTCGAGCCACTGAGAGGACTTACTAGAGCACAGGACTCACGCTGAGGGTCACAATGCGTGTTTATGCCCTCTTCGCACTCAAGAATTGGCGGGGCCTCCGGGTGAATGCTGGTTTCTCCTACACTGAACGTTGGACAACATGCCAACCACAAGGTTTCTTGCCATGGGTAAGGACAAGGTCTGATTTCTGCATCACAGGCACCCCTGGGCAGTGGTTGGAGATAAGGTCTAGGTTCTGAAGCCTGAAAACCGCAGTTGGGAAGAGATGATAACCTAAGGCCATGGCGGTTCTGATGTGCTCAGTGTGCGGTCAGCTGTCTGGGTGTTGGTCAGGAGGTCCGAGCTCAGGTTGTGTCAGACAGTGCATTAGTGCCCAGGTTAGACTATATACTTTGGGTATAGTCGAATGCCATGTAGATTTATCCGCATATAAGGTGCCTGGGCAGCTCATTAGGCCAAAATTTTTTTCTAGAGGGCAGGCAGAGTGCTGCATTGTGGGTCTGGAATTGCGAAACTTCCGGGCTTCGGGGCCTGGAGTGTGAGGACGGAAGTCTGAGAACACAAGCTAGACTTGGGTTTCAGGGCCAGGGCACGGCAGGTACCCCTGTAGATCTGAACCTATATCTCATGCATCTGAAGTCAGGGCGAGGATCAGAAGTTGGCTCAGGTTGGAGTTTCTGTGCATGACGGCCCCTTCATGAAGGGAGCGGAATCTCGAGGCCATGGAGGTTTTCCCACGTTGGGAGTTGTGGGATGCCCCCTTCAAGGATTCCTTCTGCGGGACAATTGAGACTTGTTGGGCAGCTCCAGGACATCCCATATGGAATGACTCCAGGTCACCGTTCGAGGATGGATGCCTGGGAAGCCCGCCTCGCATTCCAATTGTCTCCTAGCAACAAGACAGTTTAGATCTGATGGCTTAGCGGGAGAAACCGGGGTGGCTGACTTGAAATGGACTTTCCTGAGGATGGGTCCTAATGTGTGTTTGTGTCCATGAGGGCCTTAAAATGGGGGGGCGGTGGCACCGGGACCCTGAAGTATTCTCCTAAGCTTTTGACATAGCTCGATGCACAAGGTTCCTTGTGGAGATGAGATTTGTTTTGATGGGTGCCTCAGGAAAACCTCTATGCTGGTATTGGTATCCAGGCTTTTGAGGAGACATGCCTGTAATCCAAAGCAATGTATCCGATTATGGCCTAAGGTCCTGTCTGGTTCAATCTTCTTCTCTGGGGACATCCATCTATGGTATGAGTGGAGGTCGATTATCAGCTGGTTTCAGACAGCCCTTGTTTGTCCCGGGCGACCTGCACTATTGGGATGGCCTCAGGGATTTGGAGGGTTCTCCAAATATTACTGTTTTGGACAATGGCATCGGCAGAATTCCCATGGATTGGGTAGGCACAGTCCTAATGTGTGACTCCAGGGGCCCCAGCCTGGAGTGTGTGTGGCCCAGGACTTTGAGGACAGAAGTCTGAAAACACAAACTCAGCTTAGGTTTGGGGACGTAGGTATGGCAGGCCCGATCTATAAACCATGAGAAGAACTCTTCCGGATATGAAGAAAGAGCGAGTCTGAGGCGCTTGCTCAGGCTTTTGTCTCTGGATTTTGTATCAGAGATGGCCGTGGAATGTCGGGGAGGCCTCATGGGCCATGGACGAATCTTCCTCTCTGTGGATTTGGCCCGATCCCAATTGTTTTTCGTCAATCTGTGGAATGGGAGGACTCCTTTCAGGTTTGTTACCTCAGGTGTCCCGCCAAAAGAGGAATTCCAAAGAAGAGCCCTGGGGAAAAGTGAAGGGAGAACCCGAACTATGGGTAAAATTTGGGGCCTAGGGGCATGGCAAGCCCAATATCCTATCTCTTCATCCAGCCACTGAGAGGCCTTATTGAGGACTGGGATCAGAGTGAGGGTCACAATGTGTGGTTTTGACCAATGTGGCCCGCAAACATGAGCGGGGCCTCATGGGCCACCCTGGTTTCAACTACACTGAACGTTGGACAACATGCCAACCACATGGTTTCTTGCCACGGGGAAGGAGTTGTGTTTTCTGCATCACTTTCAAGCCTGGGCAGTGATTGGAAATAAGGTCTAGGTTCTGAAACTTGACAACCGAGGTTGGGAAGAGATGACGACCTAAGACCATGGCGGGTCCGATATGCTCAGTGAGCGGCCAGCTTTCTGTGTGGGGCCAGGTAATCCAGGCTCAGGCTGTGTCAAAAAGGGCAATAGTGCCCAGGTCAGCCTATATATTTGGGGTACAGTCATATGGCGTGCAGGCTGATCCTCTTTTGGAGATTCTGGGTAGCCCCAGAGGGCAATGTTTTTCTTCCTGAGGGCAGGAAGAGTGCTGCATTATAGTTCTGGTTTTCAAACTGGAGGCTTGTGGGCCAGTAGTCTGAGGAAGGAAATCTGAGAACAAGCTAGGCTTAGGTTTCTGGGTGAGGACAAGGCAGGAACAATCTACAGACCTGAATCGAGATCTCGTGCTTATGATGTCAGGGCGAGGATCAGAAGATCGCTCAGGTTGGTGTTTCTGTCCCTGATGGCCCTTCATGAAGGGGCGGGGGGGTCACGAGGCCGTGGGGGTTTTCCCACGATGTTAGTTGTGAGAAGCTCCAAACTGCAAAGATTCTTCTGCAGGACAATTGAGACCTGTTGGTTGGCTCCAGGGCAACGATTCCGAGCAGGGTTCTAAGGATGGATGGCTGGGTAGCCCACCTCGCATTCCAATTGTGTCCTAGCAACAAGACAGGTTAGATCTGCTGGATCTGGGGGAGCAACCCAGGAGGCTGAGTTGAAATGGACTCTCCTGTGGATGGATCCTAATATGTTTTTGTGTCTATGGAGATCTTGGAATGAAGCGGTGGCACTGGGGCCCTGATGGGTTTTTTCAAACAGAGGCTTTGACACAGCTCCAACGTGCAAGTTTCCCATATGTACATGAGATGTTTTCTGATGGGTGAGTCAGGAAACAGCAATACGCTGGTATTGAAATCCAGGCCTCTGAGGAGAGATGACTGGATAGCACAACAATGAATCCAAATAGTGCCTAGGGGCCTGTTCGTACCTTTTTACCTCTGGGGACATCAGTCTATGCATCTGAGTGCATGTAGGTGTCAGATGGGCTCAGATTACTCCTGTTTGTCCTGGAGAGCCACCACTATTGGGATGGCCTCAGGGAGTTTGGAGGTTTATCCTATTAGTAGGTTGTGGCCATTGGAATGGGCACATACAATTCCCTTGGAGAGGGCAAGTACAGTCCTCAGGTTTGGCTCCAGGGGCCTGAGCCTGTAGGGTGTGTAGGCAGAGCTATTTGGACAGTTGTCTGAAAACACAAACGCGGCTTATGTTTCGGGTAATAGGTATGGCAGTATTGATCTACAGACCATGAGGAGAACTCTTCGGGATATGAAAAAAGGGCGAGTGTCAGGCTCTTGCTCAAGTTTTTGTCTCTGGATATCGTGTCACTCATGGTCATGAAATTTCCGGTTGACTTCATGGGAAATGGACGAGTCTTACTCTCTGGTGGTTTGTCCCCATCGCAAGATTTTGGGGTCATTCTGTGGGATGGAAGAAGTCCGTTTTGTTGTTGTTGTGATTTGCCTTGTTTTATTTTTTAACCTCAGGTGTCCCACCAAATGAGGTATTCCAGAGTAGAGCCCTGGGGAGGGCCGACTGGACAACCAGAAATCTGGTTACAAATTTGGGCCTAGGGACATGTCAAGCCCATTATGACATCTAATGGTCGAGTGACTGAGAGGACTTACTAGAGGACAGGACTCACACTGAGGGTCACAATGCGTGTTTATGCCCACTTCGCAAACAAGAATGGGCGGGGCCTCATGGTGAATCCTGGTTTCTCCTACACTGAACGTTGGACAACCTGCCAATGACAAGATTTCTTGCCATGGGTAAGGAAGAGTTCTGATTTCTGCATCACAGTCACCCTTGGGCAGTGATTGGAGATAAGGTCTAGATTCTGAAGCCTGAAAACAGAGGTAGGGAAGAGATGATAACCTAAGGCCATGGCGGGTCTGATGTGCTCAGTGTGCGGTCAGCTGTCTGGGTGTTGGTCAGGAGGTCCGGGCTCAGGTTGTGTCAGACAGTGCATTAGTGCCCCCGTAGACTATATAATTTGGGTAAAGTCGAGTGCCATGTAGATTTATCCTCATATAAGTTGTCTGGGCAGCTCATTAGGCAAAATTTGTTTTCTAGAGGGCAGGCAGAGTGCTTCATTGTCGGTCCGGAATTGCCAAACTTGAGGGCTTCGTGTCCAGGAGTGTGAGGAGGGAAGTCTGAGAACACAAGCTGGACTTGTGTATCAGGGCGAGGACACGGCAGGGACCACTGTAGATCTGAACCAATATCTCATGCATCTGAAGTCAGGGCGAGGATCAGACGTTGTCTCACGTTGGAGTTTATGTGCATGACGGCCCCTTCATGAACAGAGCGAAATCTCGAGGCCATGTAGGTTTTCCCAAGTTGGGTGTTGTGGGATGCCCCCTTCAAGGATACCTTCTGCGGGACAATTGAGACCTGTTGGGCAGCTTCAGGACATCCCATATGGAATGACTCCAGGGCACCATTCGAGAATGGATGACTGGGAAGCAGGCCTCGCATTCCAATTTTCTCCTAGCAACAAGAGAGTTTAGATCTGATGGCTCTGCGTGAGCAACAGGAGTGACTGACTTGAAATGGACTTTCCTGAGGATGGGTCCTAATGTGTGTTTGTGTCCATGAGGGCCTTAAAATGGGGCGGTGGCACCGGGACCCTGAAGTATTATCCTAAGCTTTTGACATAGCTCGATGCACAAGGTTCCTTGTGGAGACGAGATTTGTTCTAATGGGTGCCTCAGAAAAACCCCTATGCTGGTATTGGAATCCAGGCTTTTGAGGAGACATGCCTGTAAACCAAAGCAATGTATCCGATTATGGCCTAGGGTCCTGTCTGGTTCAATCTTCTTCTCAGGGGACATCCATCTATGGTATGAGTGGAGGTAGATGCTCAGCTGGTATCAGACCGCCCTTGTTTGTCCCGGGGGACCTGCAGTATTGGGATGGCCTCAGGGATTTGGAGGGTTCTCCTAATTTTACGGTTTTGTACCATGGAATGGGCAGAATTCCCATGGATTGGGTAGACACAGTCCTAATGTGTGACACCTGGGGCCCCAGCCTGGAAGGTGTGTGGCCCAGGACTTTGGGGACAGAAGTCTGAAAACACAAACTCAGCTTAGCTTTGGGGAGGTAGGTATGGCAGGCCCGATCTATAAACCATGAGAAGAACTCTTCCCGATATAAAGAAAGAGCGAGTCTGAGGCACTTGCTCAGGCTTTTGTCTCTGGATTTTGTATCAGATATGGCCGTGGAATGTCGGGGAAGCCTAATGGGCCATGGACGAATCTTTCTCTCTGGGGATTTGGTCCGATCCCAATTGCTTTTCATCAATCTGTGGAATGGGAGGACTCCTTTCAGGTTTGTTACCTCAGGTGTCCCGCCAAAAGAGGAATTCCAAAGATGAGCCCTGGGGAAAAGTGAAGGGAGAACCCGAACTATGGGTAAAATTTGGGGCCTAGGGGCATGGCCAGCCGAATATGCTGACTCTTCATCCAGCCACTGAGAGGCCTTACCTGAGGCCTGGGATCAGGCTGAGGGACACAATGTGTGTTTGTGACCAATGTGGCCCATAAACATGGGCGGGGCATCATGGGCCACACTGGTTTCAACTACACTGAACGTTGGAAAAACATGCCAACCACTAGGTTTCTTGCCAAGGCGAAGGAGAACTTGATTCTTGTATCACGTTCACTCCTGAGCAGTGAGTGGAGATAAGGTCTAGGTTCTGAAGGTGAAAACTGAGGTTGTGTAGAGTTGATGGCCTAAAGCCATTGTGGGTGTGATATGCTCTGTGTATGGCCAGCTGTAGGGGTGTTGGACTGGAGGTCTGCCCTCAGGCTGTGTCAGACAGGGCTTTAGTGCACAGGCTACACTGTATAATTGGGGTATGGTCGAGTGGCAAGCAGGTTGTTACTCATTTGGCGTTTCTGGTTAGCCCTATAGGGCAACATTTTTCTTCTGGAGGGCAGGCAGAGTGCTGCATTGTGTCTCCAGAATTGCCAAACTGGAGGGGTGTGGCCAGGATTGTGAGGAAGGAAGTCTGAAAACACAAGCTAGCACGAGTTTTGGGGCCAAGAGCATGGCAGGCCCACTCTGCAGAGGCTGAATCGAGATCTCCTGCAGGTGAGGTCAGGGCAAGTATCAGATGTTGCCTCAAGCTGGAGTTTGTGTCCATGATGGCCCCTTCCTGAAGGGGGTGGGGGCGTCATGAGGCCAGGGAGGTTTCCCTACGCTGGGAGTTGTGAGCTGCTCCAAACTTCAAAGTTTCCTTCTTCAGGACAGTCGAGTACTATTGGATGGTTCCAGGATGCCCCATACAGAAAGACTCGAGAGCAGGGCCCTAAGCATGGATGCCGAGAAACGCCAACTCACCTTCCCATTGCCTGGTCGAGACAAGGCACGCTCAATCTGCGGGCTTTTGGGTGAGCTACCTAGAAGGCTGAGTTTAAATGGACTCTCCTGAGGATGAGTCATAATGTGGGTTGGTGGCCAAGGAGACCTTGGAATGTGGCAGTAGCTAAGGGACTCTGCAGGATTCTCCAACCCGAAGGGCTTGACACAACTCCAACAAGGAAGCTTCCCATGTGGAGATGAGAGGTCTTCTGTCTGGTGCCTCAGGAAAGCCCCGTATGCTGGTCTTCGAACCCAGGCCTCTGAGGAGTGATACCTGGACACCAAAGCAAGAGTTCATAATAGGGCCTAGGGGCCTGTCTGGTTCAATCTTCTTTCTCTGCGGATATCTGTCTGTGTGTCTGCATGGAGGTAGTAGTTGCTCATCTTGTGTCATAATGC